>NW_027521545.1:0-73504 GCF_052094955.1 Ictidomys tridecemlineatus
AGGTTTGAGACTGAGGTGCAAAAGGACTGTTACAGAGAGCAGAGGTTGGAGACTGGGGTGCAGAACAACTGTTACAGAGGAGAAGAGCTCTTCTGCAAAAGGTGCAACAGGGATCTTACAGAGAGGAGAGGTCTTTAGACCTAGGCTGCACCTCTACCTCTTCTAGAATCTGCTGTAGAAGGACTTCTGCACTTCAGTCTCTAAACTCTGCTCTCTTTAACATTCCTTCTGCACCGCAGTCTCCAGCCTCTGCTCATTGTGACAGTTCTTCTGCACCACAGTCTCCAAACTATGCTCTCTACAACAGTTCTTCTGCACCCCAGTCTCCAACCTCTGCACTCTGAAACAGTCCTTCTCAACCCCAGTCTCCAACCTCAGCTGCTGTAACAGGCCTCCTCTACTGCGGTCTCCAAATTCTGCCCTCTGTAATTTTCCTTATGCACCACAGTCTCCGACCTCTGCTTTCTCTATCAGTCCTTTTGCACCCCAGTCTCCAACCTGTGCTCTCTGTAACAGTCCTTCTGCATCTCAGTCTTCAAACTCTGCTCTAGGCAACATTCTTTCTGCACCCAATCTCCAAACTCTGCTCCCTCCAACAGTCCTTTTAAAACCAATCTTCAACCTCTGCAATCTGCAGCAGTCTTTCTGCACCCCAGTCTCCAACATCTGCTAGTCTGTAACAATCCTTCTGCACCTTAGTCTCCAACCTCTTCTCTCTGTAACAGTCGTTCTGCACCGCAGTCTCCAATCTCTGCTCTCTTTCTGCAACCCAGTCTCCAAACTCTTCCCTCTGAAACAGTCCTTCTGCACTCTTTCTCCAAACTCTTCTCTCTGTAACAGGCCTTCTGCACCCCAGTCTCCAACCTCTTTTCTGTAAAAATATTTCTGCACCCCAGTCACAAACCTCTGCTCTCTACAACGATCTTTCTTCACCCCAGTCTCCAACGTCTACTCACTGCAACAGTCCTTCTGCACCAGAGACTCCAAAAACTGATCCCTGCAACAGTCCTTCTGAACCTCAGTCTGAAAACTCTGTGCTCTGCAATGATCCTTCTGCACCCCAGTCTCCAAACTCTGCTCTCTGTAACAGTCCTGCTGCACCTCAGTCTCCAAACTCTGCTTTCTTTAAGATCCTTCTGTAACCCTGTCTCCAAACTCTGCTCTCTGTAACAGTCCTTCTGAATCCCAGTCTCCAACCTCTGCTCTCTGTATCAGACCTTTTCAACCCATATCTACAACCTCTACTCTCGATAACAGTCCTTCTGAACCTCAGTCTCCAACTTTTGCTCTCTGCAAAAATCTTTTACACCTCAGTCTCTAAGATCTGCTCTCTGCAACGATCTTTCTGCACCACTTTCTCCAAAGCCTGCTCTCTGAAACACTCCTTCTGTACCCCAGTTTCCAACCTCTGCTCTCTTTTAGATCCTTCTGCACACCAGTTTTCAAACTCTGTTCTCTACAACATTCCTTCTCCATCCCAGTCTCCAACCTCTTCTTTCTGCAATGATCCTGTCGCAGCCCAGTCTCCAAATTCTGTTCTCTAAAAAAGTCCTTCTGCTCCCCAGTCTCCAAACTCTGCTCTGTGTAACAGTCCTTCTGTACTGCAATCTCCAACCTCTGCTCTCTCTAATGGTTCTTCTGCACCCCAGTCTCCAAACTATGTTGTCTGTAACAGGGCTTCTGCACCCCAGTCTCCAAACTCTGCTCTCATTAACAGGGCTTCTACATCCCTGTCTCCAACCCCTTCTCTCTGCAACGATCTTTCTGCACCCCAGTGTCAAACCTCTGCTCCTTGCAACATTTCGTCTGCACCCCAGTCTCAAACCTCTGCTCTCTTTAAGATTCTTCTGAACCCCAGTCTCCAAACTCTGCTCTCTGTAAGAGTCCTTCTGCACTCTAGTCTCCAAGCTCTACTCTCTGCAACAGTCAATTTGAACCCCAGTCTCCAAACTCTGCTCTCTGTAAGATCCATCTGAACCCCAGTATCCAACCTCTGCTCTCTTTAACGGTTCTTCTGCAACCCAGTCTCCAAACTCTGCTCTCTGCAAGATCCTTCTAGACCCCAGTCTCCAACCTCTGCTCTCTGCAACAGTCCTTCTGCACAACAGTTTCCAACTTCTGCCCTCTGTAACAGTTTTTCTATACTAAAGTCTTCAAACTCTGGTATCTGTAACGGTTCTTCTGCACCCCAATTTCCAACCTCTGCTTTCTGTAACAGTCCTTCTGCACCTAAGTCTCCAAACTCTCCTCTCTGTAGCAGGCGTTCTGCACCCCAGTCTTCAAAATCTGCTCTCTCCAAAGATCCTTCTGCACGCCAGTGTCCAACCACTGCTCTCTGCAATGATCCTACTGCACCCGAGCCTCCAACCTCTGATCTCTGCAATAGTCTTTCTGCACTGCAGTCTCCAAATTCTGCTCTCTTTAAGATCAATCTGAACCCCAGTCTCCAAAGTCTGCTGTCTGCAACAGTCCTTCAGCTCCACAGTCTTTAACCTCTGCTCACTGTAACAGTCCTTCTGCACCCCAGTCTCCAAACTCTGCTCTCTTTAAAATTCTTTTTGCACATCAGACTTCAAACTCTGCTCTCTGCAACAGTCCTTCTGCACTTCAGTCTCAAAACTCTGCTCTCTGCAACACTCCTTCTGCACTCTAGTCTGTAAACTCTGCTCTCTGGAACAGTCCTTCTGCACCTAAGTCTTCAAATTCTGCTCTCTGCAACAGTCCTTCTGCACCCAAGTTTCCAACCTGTGCTCTCTGCAACAGTTCTTCTACACACCAGTCTTCAACCTCTGCTCTTTGTAACAGTACTTCTGCACACCAGTCTCCAACCTCTGCTCTCTGTATCATGATTTTTCACCCCAGTCTCCAAAGTCTGCTATGTGTAACAGTCCTTCTGCATCTCAGTCTCCAACCATTGCTCTCTGCAATAGTCCTTCTGCATCCCAGAATCCAAACTCTGCTTTCTGAAAAGTTCTATCTGCACCCCAGTTTTCAAAATGTGCTCTCTGTAACTGTCCTTCTGCACCCCAGTCTCCCAACTCTTTTCTCTGTTATGATCCTTCTACACCCCAGTCTCCACTTTGCTCTCTGCAAAGATTCTTCTACAACTGAGTCTCCAAATTTTTCTCTCTTCCTCGATCCTTCTACACCCCACTCTCCAACATCTGCTCACTATATGATCCTTCTGAAAAAAAGTCTCCAATCTCTGCTTTCTGTAACGGTCCTTGTGCACCCCAGTCTCCAAACACTGCTCTCAGTAAAAGTCCTTCTGCAACTTAGTCTCCATCCTCTGCTCTCTGCATCAATTCTTCTGCACCCCAGTCTCCAAACCCTTTCCTCTGCAATAGTCCTTCTGCACCCCTTTCTCCAAACTCTGCTCTCGGTAACAGTCCTTCTGTACTGCACTCTCCAAACTCTGCTCTCTCTAACGGTCCTTTTGCACCCCAGTCTTCAACTTCTGCTCTCTGAAACAGTCCTTCTACACCCCAGTCTCAAACATCTACTTTCTGCAACAGTCATTTTACACGCAAGTCTCCAACCTCTACTCTCTGCAATGATCTTTCTGCACCCCAATCTCCAAATTCTGCTCTCTGCAACCGTCCTTCTGCACCCCAGTCTCCAACTTCTGGTCTCCACAAGATCCTTCTGCGCCCCAGTTTTCAAACTTTGTTCTCTGTGAAATTCCTTCTGCACCCCAGTCTCCAAGCTCTATCTCTGTAACAGTCCTTCTGTACTGCAGTCTCCAATCTCTGCTCTCTGAATCAGTCCTTCTGCAACCCAGTCTCCAACCTCTGCTCTCTGCAACAGTCTTTCTGCACCTCAGTCTTCAACTTCTGCTCTCTGTTACAGGCCTTCTTCACCTAGTCTCTAATAGCTTTTCTCTCTAACAGTTCTTCTGCTCCCCAATCTCCAAACTCTGCTCTCTGTAACACTCCTTCTGCTCCCCAGTCTCCATCGTCTGCTCTCTGTAATAATCCTTCTGCACCCCAGTCTCCAACCTCTTCTCTTAGTAAAAGTCCTTCTGCACCTAAGTCTGCAACTTTTGCTCTCTGTAATGATCCTTTATCACCTAAGTTTCCAAACTCTGCTCTCTGTAACAGGCCTTCTGCACCCCAGTCTACAAACTCTGCTTTCTGTATCAGTTTTTTCTGCACCTCATACTCCAAACTCTGCTCTCTACAACAGTCTTTCTGCGCCCCAGTCTTCAACCTCTGCTTTCTACAATTGCCTTTCTGCACCCGAGTCTCCAACCTCTTTTCTCTACAACACTTATTCTGCACCCCATTCTCCAACCTTTTCTCTTTGTAACAGTACTTCTACACCCAAGTCTCCAAACACTGCTCTCTGTAACAGTACTTCTGTACTGTAGTTTCAAACCTCTGCTCTCTGTAATGGTCCTTCTGCACCCCAGTCTCCAAACTCTGCTTTCTTTTTCAGTCGTTCTGCACGTCAGACTCCAACCTCTGCTCTCTTCAAGAGTTATGCTGCACCCCAATATCCAAACTCTGCTCTCTGTAAAAGTCCTACTTCACCCCATTCTCCAACCTCTGCTCTCTGTATCAATCCTTCTGAACCTCAGTCTCCATGTCTTCTCTCTGCAACGGTCCTTCTGCACCCCAGTCTCCAACCTCTGTTTTCTACAACACTTCTTCTGCACCCAAGTCTCCAACCTCTGCTCTCTGTAAAAGTCCTTCTGTTCCGAAGTCTCCAACCTCTGTTTTCTTTAATGGTCCTTCTGCACCCTAGTTCAAACCTCTGCTTTCTGTATCAGTCCTTCTACACCCCAGTCTCCAAAATCTGCTCTCTGTAACAGTCCTTCTCCACTTCAGTCTCCAAACTCTGCTCTCTGCAACAATCCTGTGACACCCCAATCTCCAAATGCTACTCTCTGCAAAAGTCTTTCTCCACCCCAGTCTCCAACCTCTACTCTCTACAATAGTCCTTCTGCACCCAAGTCTCCAACCTCTACTTTATGCAATAGTCTTTCTGCACCCCAGTCTCCAACATCTGCTCTCTACAATAGTTCTTCTGCACCCAAGTCTCCAAACTCTGCTTTCTGTATCAATACTTCTGCACTCAAGTCTCTATATACTGCTCTCTGTAACAGTCCTTCTGCACCTCAGACTCCAAATTTTGGTCTCAGCAACAGTCCTTTTCCACAACAATCTCCAACGTTTCCTCTCCGAAACAGTTCTTCTGCACCCCAGTCTCCAAACCCTACTCTCTGCAACAGTCCTTCTGCACCTCAGTCTGCAACCTCCTCTCTGCAACAGTCCTTCTGCACCCCAGTCTCCAATATCTGATCTCTGCTACAGTCCTTCTCCACCCCAGTCTCCAACCTCTGCTCTCTGTAACAGTCCTTCTGTTCTGCAGTTTTCAAACACTTCTCTCTGTAAAGGACCTTCTGCACCACAGTCTTAAACCTCTGCTTTCTGTATCAGTCCTTCTGCAATCAAGTCTCCAACCTCTGCTCTCTGTAACAGTCCTTCTGCACCTCAGTGTCCAAATTCTGCTCTCTGCAACAGTCCTTGTGCACCCCAATCTCCAACTTCTGCTCTCTGCAACAGTCTTTCTACACCCCAGTATCCAACCTCTGCTCTTTGTATCAATCCTTCTGCACCTCAGTCTCCAAGTATTCACTCTGCAACGGTCCTTCTGCACCCCAGTCTCCAACCTCTGTTTTCTACACCACTTCTTCTGCACCCAAGTCTCCAACCTCTGCTCTCTGTAACAGTCCTTCTCTTTTGAAGTCTCCAACCTCTGTTTTCTTTCTTTTTTTATTTAATTTTTTTATTGTTGGTGGTTCAAAACATTACACAGTTCTTAATACATCATATTTCACAGTTTGATTCAAGCGGGTTATGAACTCCCAACTTTACCTTGTATACAGATTGCTGTATCACGTCAGTTACCCTTCCATTGATTGACATATTGCTTTTCTAGTGTCTGATGTATTTTCCTGTCAGTCCTATTTTCTACTATCCCCCCTCCCCTCCCCTCCCCTCCCCTTTTCTCTCTCTACCCCTTCTACTGTAAATCATTTCTTCCATTTGTATTATCTTGTCTTACCTCTCCTTTTCTCTTATATATCATTTTGTATAACCCTGAGGATCGCCTTCCATTTCCATGTGATTTCCCTTCTCACTCCCTTTCCCTCCCACCTCTCATTCCTGTTTAATGTAAATCTTCTTCTCAAGCTCTTTGCCCCTACCCTGTCCTTGTTTACTCCCCTTATATCAAAGGGGTCATTTGGTATTTGTTTTTTAACGATTGACTAGCTTCACTTAGAATAATCTGCTCTAATGCCATCCATTTCCCTCCAAATTCTATGATTTTGTCGTTTCTTAATGCAGAGTAATACTCCATTGTGTATAAATGCCACATTTTTTTTTATCCATTAATCTATTGAAGGGCATCTAAGTTGGTTCCACAATCTTGCTATCGTGAATTGTGCTGCTATGAACATCGATGCAGCAGTGTCCCTGTAGCATGCTCTTTTTAAGTCTTTGGGGAATAGACCGAGAAGGGGAATAGCTGGGTCAAATGGTGGTTCCATTCCCAGCTTTCCAAGAAATCTCCATACTGCTTTCCAAATTGGCTGCACCAATTTGCAGTCCCACCAGCAATCAATAAGAGTGCCCTTTTCCTCGCATCCTCTCCAGCACTTATTGTTGTTTGACTTCCTAATGGCTGCTAATCTTACTGGAGTGAGATGTTATCTTAGGGTAGTTTTGATTTGCATTTCTCTGACTGCTAGCGATGGTGAGCATTTCTTCATGTACTTATTGATTGATTGTATGTCCTCCTCTGAGAAGTGTCTATTCAGGTCCTTGGCCCATTTATTGATTGGGTTATTTGTTATTTTATTGTCTAATTTTTTGAGTTCTTTGTATATTCTGGTTATTAGGGCTCTATCTGAAGTGTGTGGATTAAAGATTTGTTCCCAGGATGTAGGATCCCTATTTATCTCTCTTATTGTTTCTTTTGCTGAGAAAAAACTTTTTAGTTTGAGTAATTCTTATTTGTTGATTCTAGTTGTTAACTCTTGCGCTATGTGTGTCCTATTGAGGAATTTGGGGCCCGATCCCACAGAATGTAGATTGTAGCCAGATTTTTCTTCTATCAGATCCTGTGTCTCTGATTTAATATCAAGCTGCTGGATCCATTTTGAGTTAACTTTTGTGCATGACGAGAGATAGGGATTCAGATTCATTTTGATGCAAATGGATTTCCAGTTTTCCCAGCACCATTTGTTGAAGATGCTATCCTTCCTCCATTGCATGCTTTTAGGCCCTTTATCAAATATAAGATAGTTGTAGTTTTGTGGATTGGTTTCTGTGTCCTCTATTCTGCACCATTGGTCCACCCGCCTGTTTTGGTACCAGTACCATGCTGTTTTTGTTACTATTGCTCTGTAGTATAGTTTGAAGTCTGGTATCGCTATACCGCCTGATTCACACTTCCTGCTTTGCATTGTTTTTGCTATTCTGGGTCTTTTATTATTCCATATGCATTTCATGATTCTTTTATCTATTTCTACAAAAAATGCTGTTGGGATTTTGATTGGTATTGCATTGAACATATAGAGAACTTTTGGTAATATCGCCATTTTGATGATGTTAGTTCTGTCTATCCATGAGTGGGGTATATTTCTCCATCTTCTAAGGTCTTCTTCTATGTCTTTCTTTAGGGTTCTGTAATTTTCATTATATAAATCTTTTACTTTTTTTTGTTAGGTTGATTCCCAAGTATTTTATTTTGGGGGGGGATATTGTGAATGGAGTAGTTGTCCTCATTTTTGTTTCAGAGAATTTGTCGCTGATATACAGGAATGCCTTTGATTAATGCGTGTTGATCTTATATCCTGCCACTTTGCTGAATTCATTCATTAGCTCTAATAGCTTCTTCGTAGACCCTTTTGGGTCTGCTATTTATAGTATCATATCATCTGCAAATAGTGATAATTTAAGTTCTTTTTTTCCTATTTTTATGCCTTTAATTTTTTTCATCTGTCTAATTGCTCTGGCCAGTGTTTCCAGCACTATGTTGAACAGAAGTGGTGAGAGAGGGCATTCCTGTCTTGTACCAGATCTTAGAGGGAATGCCTTTAATTTTTCTCCATTCAGAATGATGCTGGCCTGTGGCTTATCATAGATTGCTTTTACAATGTTGAGGTATGTTCCGGTTTTCCCTAATTTTTCTAGAGTTTTGAACATAAAGGGATGCTGAACTTTGTTGAATGCTTTTTCTGCATCTATCGAGATGATCATATGGTTCTTATTTTTAAGTTTATTGATGTGGTGAATAACATTTATTGATTTCCGTATATTGAACCAGCCTTGCATCCCAGGGATGAATCCTACTTGATCATGGTGTATAATTTTTTTGATATGTATTTGAATCCAATTTGCCAGAATTTTATTGAGGATTTTTGCATCAAGGTTCATTAGAGATATTGGTCTGTAGTTTTCTTTTTTTGAAGTGTCTTTGTCTGGTTTCGGAATCAGGGTGATGTTGGCCTCGTAGAATGAATTTGGAAGTTCTCCCTCTTTTTCTATTTCCTGAAATAGCTTGAAAAGGATTGGTGTTAGTTCCTCTTTAAAAGTTTTGTAAAACTCTGCTGTATACCTATCCGGTCCTCGGCTTTTCTTAGTTGGTAATCTTTTGATGGTTTCTTCTATTTCCTCTATTGTTATTGGTCTGTTTAGGTTGTCTATATCCTCCTGACTCAATCTGGGCAGATCATAAGACTTAAGGAATTTATCTATGGCTTCACTATCTTCTGTTTCATTGGAGTATAATGATTCAAAATAATTTCTGATTATCTTCTGTATTTCTGAAGTGTCTGTTGTGATATTGCCTTTTTCATTCCGTATGTTAGTAATTTGAGTTCTCTCTCTTCTTCTCTTCGTTAGCATGGCTCAGGGTCTGTCGATTTTATTTATTTTTTCAAAGAACCAACTTTTAGTTTTGTCAATTTTTTCAATTGTTTCTTTTGTTTCAATTTCATTAATTTCATCTCTGATTTTAATTATTTCTTGCCTTCTACTTCTTTTGCTGTTGTTTTGCTCTTCTTTTTCTAGGATTTTGAGATGAAGTAAGAGATCAATTATTTGTTGGTTTTTTCTTTTTTTGAGGAATGAACTCCAAGCAATGAATTTTCCTCTTAGAACTGCTTTCAATGTGTCCCATAGATTCCGATATGTTGTGTCTGTGTTTTCATTTAACTCTAGGAAGTTTTCAATTTCCTCCTTGAAATTAACCACTGCTCTCTGCAATGGTCTTTCTACACCTTAATCTTCAACAACTACTCTCTGTAACAGACCTTCTGCAGCTCAGTCTCAAAACTCTGCTCTCTGTATGATCCTTCTGAAAATCAGTCTCCAAACTCTGCTTTCTATAACAGTCCTTTTGCACCCCAGTCTCCAACCTCTGCTCTCTGTAATAGTCCTTCTGTTCCGCAGTATCCAACCACTTTTTTCTTTAGTGGTCCATCTGCACCCCAGTTTCCAAACTCTGCTTTATGTATCAGTCCTTCTGCACCACAGTCTCCAAACTCTGCTGCTGTAACAGTCCTACTGCACCTCAGTCTGCAAACTCTGCTCTCTTCAATAGTCCTACTGCACCCCAGTCTCCAACCTATGTTCTCTGCAACAGTCCTTCTGCACCCCAGTCTCCAACCTCTGATCTCTGCAACAGTCATTCTCAACCCCAGTCTCCAACCTCTGCTCTCCTTAAAAGTCCTTCTGTACTGCAGTTTCCAAACTCTTCTCTCTGTAACTGTCCTTCTGCACCTCAGTCTCCAACATCTGCTCTCTGCAATGGTCTTTCTACACCTCAGTCTTCAACATCTACTCTCTGTAACAGTCCTTCTGCACCTCAGTCTCCAACCTCTGCTCCCTGTATGATTTTTCTGAAAATACGTCTCCAAACTCTGCTTTCTGTAACAGTCTTTCTGCACCCCAGTCTCCAAACTCTGCTCTCTGTAACAGTCCTTATGTTCCGCAGTCTCCAATCTCTGTTTTCTTTAATGGTCCTTCTTCACCCCAGTTTCCAACCTCTGCTTTCTGTATTAGTCTTTCTGCACCCCAGTTTCCAAACTCTGCTGCTGTAACAGTCCTCTGAACCTCAGTCTGCAACCTCTGCTCTCTGCAATAGTCCTACAGCACCGCAGTCTCCAAACTCTGCTCTCTGCAACACTCAATCTGCACCCCAGTCTCCAAAATCTTCTCTCGACAACTGTCCTCCTCCACCCTAGTCTCCAACCTCTGCTCTTTGCAACAGTCTTTCTGCACCCCAGTCTCCAACCTCTGCTTTCTGTATCAGTCTTTAGCACCCCAGTCTCCAACCTCTGCTCTCTGTAACATTCCTTCTCCACCCCAGTCTCCAAACTCTGCTCTCTGCAACAGTTCTCATGAAACCCAATCTCAAACCTCTACTCTATGCAACAGTCCTTCTGCACCCCAGGCTCCAACATCTGCTCTCTACAACAGTCTTTCTGCACCCCAGTCTCCAATATCTGCTTTTTGTATCAGTACTTCTGTACTCAAGTCTCTAACCACTGCTCTTTGTAACATTCCTTCTGCACCTGAGTCTCCAAATTCTGCTCTCAGCAAAAGTCCTTCTCCACCACAATCTCCAAAGTCTGCTCTCCGCGACAGTTCTTCTGCACCCCAGTCTCCAACCTCCTCTCTGCAACAGTGCTTCTGCACCACAGTCTCCAACATCTGATCTCTGAAACAGTCCTTCTGTGTGGTGAGCCGTTCCTGAGGACTGTGGTCGCTATTACATGATGGCGCTGGCTCCGCTGTGGTCTGTGAAGGACAACTCCTTATCAGAGAGAGTTGGCGTATTGTCAACTCCTTATCAGAGAAAGTTGGTGTGTCGTTCTCTAGCATCCTGTGAGAAGCGTCCACGTGGCAGCTTCGCATTGGGGTTCGAGGTGCTTTATTAAGGCTGGGAGGGGCATCCAATTATTATTCTGGGGATTAGAAGAATTATTAGAAGAATATCAAGGGCCTGAATAAACTGCTGAAAGAAGATTCCTGAGTCGCGTCTTCCTTGCGGGCAAGGGGGTCGTGACAAGTGGTGCCGAAACCCGGGAGAAAAGAAAAAAAAAGAAAACACCAGGAACTAGAACTTTCAGCAGTCAGGGAGGCGCGCCGGTAAGTCCCAGGTAAGGTGGGACCCGCTGTTAAAAAGCGGAGGCTCCTCTATACATAAAGAGGGAGCGTTAAAAGGTACCTGCTCCTCTGTAAATAAAGAGAGGGCGTTACATCTCATAGCAATTGCACTCTGTATTTTTGTTTTGTTTTCTGTGTATTTTCGTTTTGTCTTTGTGTACTTTCACTTTCGATTTCTGTGTTTTCTTGTGTTGCGTCATGGGTGCTGTGACTTCAAGTCCACTTCTTCTGGCCCTAGATGGCCTTTTACGTTCCAAGGGACTGGAGGTGAAACGCAGTACCTTAGAGAGATTTTTACAGAGGGTAGATACAGCTGCACCGTGGTTTGCATTTTCAGGAAGCCTCACTACACCCAGCTGTGATAAATTAGGCAAAGACCTTGATTTTGCTCGTGAGCAAGGCATGCTAGAGGGCGGGGTGATACCCCTCTGGAAGATAGTCCATAGTTGCCTTACGGATGGCAGATGCCAGAAAGCGCTTGTTAAAGGGCAAGAAGTTTTAGAACAATTACATCAGGAAAAATCAGAAACAACAGAGAGTGAAGTGTCTCAGGAAGAGGGGAGTGTGCGAGGCGTGGAGAACGGGAGGAGACTGTATCCAGATCTCAGTGTGCTGCGCAGGCCCCCATGCGAAAGTGGGTCAGAGGTAGAAGATAATGAAGAGGAGGAGCTGGAGACGCTGTCTCGGCAGCTAGGGAGTTTAGCTAAAGGAAACAGAGATAAGCAAGGGCTCAAGAAAGGACAGCCTCCCGATCCGCCTCCATATGGCGGGGGTGTTTCGGGACGAAGTTTCCACGCCCAAACATGGAGGGCTGTTAACGCTGAGATGGGTATAGCTTATCCAGTTTTTCAGGATGATAATAGGGGAAGATTTCATGAGCTTTTGGATTTCAAAATTGTAAAGACCCTGGCAGAGTCTGTGCGCACTTATGGAGTCGATGCCGCTTTTACACTAACTCAGGTAGAGAATCTGTCCAGATACTGCATGACTCCCTCTGATTGGGGTAGCCTCGTTCGGGCTTGCATCTCCCCAGGCAAATATTTGGACTGGAGAGCATTTGTGCTAGAGGGCGCAGCAGAGCAGGCTGTCCAAAATCATGCAGCAGGACACCCCCATTGGGACAAAGACATGCTTTTGGGGCAAGGGAGATTTGCTAATCAACAGACAGGATTTCCTTTTGAAGCATATGACCAGATTAATAATATTTGCATTCGGGCATGGAAATCACTTCCAAATAGAGGAGAGGTGTCTGGTAACCTGACTAAAATTATACAAGGCCCTACAAAACCCTTTTCAGATTTTGTAGCAAGGATGGGGGATGCCGCTGCTTTCCTCTGTTCCTAAGGGCTGGCATATCATTGCTACTGATATTAAAGACTGTTTTTTTTCTATTCCTTTGCATCATAAAGACTCACAGCGTTTTGCCTTCACCCTTCCCTTGTGTAATCACGAGGAACCAGATCAAAGATTTGAGTGGGTTGTTTTACCACAGGGAATGTCTAACAGTCCCACGATTTGTCAGATGTATGTAGGGAAGGCACTCACACCTCTCAGAAAAAAATATCCTTCCATCAAGATTATTCATTATATGGATGATGTATTATTGGCAGCCAAATTACAACAGTCAGTTAATGAGGCCTATAAAGACCTGGTGAAGTTGTTAGCTCAGTATGGATTACATATTGCACCTGAGAAGGTTCAAACAGGGGATTCTATTCAGTATTTGGGAGCGACGATTGGATATGACATGTTAAAACCACAAAAGGTTACTATAAGAACTCAAGATCTCCAAACTCTAAATGATTTTCAAAAACTGTTGGGAGATATTAATTGGATAAGAGCTTATTTACATATTCCTAATATCGTGCTCCAGCCTTTGTATGCTATTCTTAAGGGTGATCCAGATCTTACTTCCCCTCGTACCCTCACTAAAGAGGCCAGAGCGGCCCTTATAAAAGTAGAAGAAGCTATACAACATGCTACTCTATGCAGGCTCCAGAGTGATAAACCTTTCCAGTTATGTGTGCTTGCCACTATGCGGCCGCCTACTGGAGTACTGTGGCAAGATGGGCCTTTACTATGGATCCACCCACATGTATCCCCAGGAAAATCTTTAGAATACTATCCTGATGCTGTTGCAGCGTTAGCACTTAGAGGGATTCAACAGAGCATTCAATTTTTTGGACAAGCACCTTCTTCTCTTATCATACCCTATTCTAAAGCTCAAATTAATGTTTTGTGTGCTACTCTATACAACTGGGCAATTCTATGTTGCTCGTTTCAAGGGGATATTGATAATCATTACCCTTCTCATCCATTACTCCATTTTGTTAAAGAGCATCCTATCATTTTCCCTAGAGTAACTTCACCCACTCCAATTCCGGGGGCTGTTAACATTTTTATTGATGGCTCCAAGTCTGGAATGGGAGCTTATGTGATTAATGACTCTCCCCCTGTCCAGCATCAATTTGCTCCTAAAAATCCACAATGGGTAGAACTACAAATTGTCATTGAAGTTTTTAAACAGTGTTCTTTTCCTTTCAATCCCATTTCGGACTCCATCTATGTGGTGCAGGTGCTCAAAATTCTGGAGGCTGTAGGAGCTATTAGTGACATCCATAATGTATCTACTTACTTTAATCAGCTTCAACAGCTTATCCGTAGCCGTACTGCCCCTTTCTATCCAATGCACATTCGGGCTCACACCTCTCTTCCTGGCCCGTTATCACAGGGTAATGCCTGTGCTGACTCGGCAACTAGAAGCCAGTTGGTATGTTTGGCCTCCTCCTTAGAAGAAGCTAAATTGTTTCATCACAACTTTCATGTCAATGCTATGACACTATGCAGACGTTTTTCCATCTCAAGAGCGGATGCTCGTCAGATAGTATTACAATGTCCCCATTGTGTCACATTTCTTCATCCTCCTACTTATGGTGTAAACCCACGAGGATTGAAGCCATTGGTTGTCTGGCAAATGGACGTAACTCACGTGCCTGACTTTGGTAACCTCAAATATGTACATGTTTCTATTGACACATACTCTGGAATTATTCATGCTTCTGCTTTATCGGGAGAAAAGGCACGTAATGTTATTACTCATTGCTTAGAGGCATGGGCAGCATGGGGTGCACCTGCATCCCTTAAGACTGATAATGGACCTGCTTATACTGGCAGACAGTTTACATCTTTTTGTTCTACTATGGGAGTACAACTTGCTCATGGGTTGCCTTACAATCCTCAAGGGCAAGGCATTGTTGAACGTGCTCACCGCACCTTAAAAGAAACCTTAGAAAAACAAAAAGGGGGAATAAAAGTTGACCACAGTCCTAAAGAACGCCCGTCCTTAGCTCTTTTTACCATTAATTTTTTGAATTTGGATATTCATGGCCGCTCTGCGGCCGATAGACATGTGTCCCCTCAGCCCTCTGTGACTGGCTATGTTAAGTGGAAGGATGTTCTTACGGGCCAATGGAACGGCCCTGACCCCGTGCTGACATGGGCACGAGGATCTGTATGTGTTTTTCCCCAGGATCGCACGGAGCCGCTTTGGATCCCTGAACGCCTGACAAGAAGAGTCTCGAGATCTACTAACCAGCAGCAGGAGGTGCAACAACAGTCCCATGATGAGGAGCTTCATTCTGATGAGTGCTCTGGCTCTGATGCTGGTGCCAACGGTACAGATGACACCAATGCAGTGGTGGGCAGTGGCACGGGCATGGCCAATGCCGAAGCTAGTTCATAGTAATTCTAGTGTCCTCCCCACTCTTTTTTCTACCTCATGTGAGATGTCTGCTCCTTGTACCTCTCCTAGAGGGGACATGGAAAATATTTTCAATCAGTCTCAAGTTAATCTCACAGGAGTTTTTTGTTTCAGCCTTGGGAACACTAATTTTATTAGCCTTAAGACCAAAAATTTGACTAACTGGGAGGACCCATTGCAGTCCAGTCGAGTCTCAGGGAGTATTCTCAGTGCTGTATTGAGCCAAGTAGTTTCAGCGAAGCAATCAGTCTCAGGGACCCCCACAACTAGCTCTGTTTTAACATAACTACTTTAGCTATTATCTCCGAGGTATTAATCCCAATGCCTCCTTCTTCTAATAGTACTTGCAATGCCACTCATTTCAAGGACTCTCCTTACTGTACCCCTAATTTTGGTTTTCCTCCAACATTTACGCCTTGTCAGGATCATTCTTGGGAGAAACATCAAGTTGCTAAAGGTTTCTCCTTTTCCCCCCCTCTTAAGAGATATGTTTATAACTTTAACAACAATGCCAACTCCTCTACAGGAACAGGTTGGTCCTGGTTTCAATGGCTCATTTCCAATGAGAAGGGGGCTTCAGCCGATATTTCTGCATTGGCTCAATTACTAGGAGCCAAAAGTTGGCTGGCTAATGTTTCTGGCACTACTAAGGAGAGTGAACGAGGTAATAGGCTTACATCTGTTTCGTTCAACTCTCTGTTACATTATGCCACATTGCCTCCTGCAATGGTCTGTATCCAATCCCCGTTCCTGTTCCTTTTAGCTAATAACACCTCATCGGGTATGCTGGATTGTTCTAATATTATCTGTTTCTTATCTGAGTGTTGGAATGGTTCTTGGACTGTAGCAGTGATTATGAAAATTCCAACTTTTGTCCCAATCCCAGTCACCGAGGATCCAGACAAATTTCCTATTGTAGAGCTACTTAGAGTCCGCAGAGATTTTGGAATCACAGCAGCTATAGTGATAGCCGTGGCAGCATCTGCTGCTGCAGCAGTTATGGCCGGAGTAGCTATGGCCAGTCAAGTACAAACTGCTGCCACTATTAATCAAGTTGTTCAACAAACGTCCACTATACTTGAATCGCAAAATGCGATTAATCAACATATTTTGTCAGGCATTTTAGCTGCCAACCAAAGAATAGATTTTCTTCAAGTTCAGGTAGAGGAATTGGCTGACCTAGTACTTTTAGGCTGCATTGACCAACGTGCACATTTATGTATAACCTCTGTCAGATTTAATGATTCCAGGAATGCTTCCCACATCATTGGTGGATATTTGGCCGGGAATTGGTCCATGGAAGCGGAAGACATGATCCAGTCTCAACTAACCCAGATAGCTGTCTTGAATAGTACCCGTGTCGATCCCGTGACTCTGGGTCAATTCACCAATTGGATATCTTCTGCCTTTTCTTTTTTTAAGAGTGGGTGGGAGTAGACATTTTTGGTGCACTGTGTTGTTTTGGTATGTTCCTCTGTTTGTGGTTTCTCTGTTGCCTTAAAGCTCGTAGTGCTCAAGATAAGGCAATGATCATACAAGCTCTTGCTTCTTTAGAAACTGGCAACTCACCTCAAGTCTGGCTTGCGCATCTTAAACAGTAAATCTTTGACATGGTCATTGCACCCCAAGTTATTATAACATTGCACTGGGATTGACATGTCTTTCCTCGTTATTCTCTTAGTGTCAGAAAGCCCTTGCACTCTGCCGGTCTTGCTACCATTGCACGAAGATGGGTTTCTACACTAGTGTCTTTGACATGGTCGTTGCACCCCAAGTTATTATAACATTGCACTGGGTTCGACATGTCCTTCTTTTGTCTTTCTTTTAGTGCTGGAAAGCCCTTGCACTCTGCAGGTCTTGTTGCCATTGCACGCAGAAGGGTTTACACACTTGTTTTTATCTATCACTTTAAAGTGCGTGCCTTTCTTTCAGGGTGCTGCCAACTTGTTTGTAGTTGTACTTCTAGACAGACACAGTTAAACCTCAGCTATTCCCTCTTACTCACCATCGTCACGATACAGGATGCGAGGCAAGGCACTGCACTTGAGTGATCCATTGAGAAGAGGGACCTCAAGGGGAGCATGTCCTATCGCATGCGGGTTTGACGTGTCTCCGCCCCGCCCCACGAAAAAAGGCGTCAGCTGATATGGTGTCAGATCTGGGGAAGGCGCCCCCTAGGGTTGGACCATACTATGCAGCCACTTCTGCACAGTGGGATAGGACCTCTACTCTCGCCTGTATTGTCTTAGTGAAACAAAAAGGGGGAGCTGTGGTGAGCCGTTTCTGCGGACTGTGGTCGCCATTACATGATGGCGCTGGCTCCGCTGTGGTCTGTGAAGGACAACTCCTTATCAGAGAGAGTTGGCGTATTGTCAACTCCTTATCAGAGAAAGTTGGCGTGTCGTTCTCTAGCACCCTGTGAGAAGGGTCTACGTGGCAGCTTCGCATTGGGGTTCGAGGTGCTTTATTAAGGCTGGGAGGGGCATCCAATTATTATTCCGGGGATTAAAAGAATTATTAGAAGAATATCAAGGGCCTGAATAAACTGCTGAAAGAAGATTCCTGAGTCGCGTCTTCCTTGCGGGCAAGGGGGTCGTGACACTTCTGTACTTCAGTTTCCAAACTATTCTCTCTGTAACTGTCATGCACACCAGTCTCCAACACCTGCTTTCTCTATCAGTCCTTCTGCACTCAAGTCTTCATCCTCTGCTCTCTGCAATGGTCCTTCTGCACCTCAGTCTCCAAATTCTACTCTCTGCAACAGTCCTTCTACAGCAAAGTCTTAAACCTCTTCACTCCTCAACAGTCCTTCTGCACCTCAGTCTCCAAACTCTACTCTCTACAATGGTCTTTCTAAACCTTAGTCTTCAACATCTACTCTCTGTAACAGTCCTTCCGTACCTCAGTCTCCAATTTCTGCTCTCTGTATGATACTTCTGAAAAGAAGTCTCCAAACTCTGCTTTCTGTAACAGTCCTTCTGCACCCCTATAATCAAAGTCTGCTCTCTGTAACAGGCCTTCTGCACACCAGTCTCTATCTTCTGCTCTCTGTAACAGGCCTTCTACACCCAAGTCTCTGAACTCTGCTCTTTTTAACAGTCCTTCTGCACCCCAGTCTCCAACATCTTCTCTCAGTAACAGTCCTTCTGCACCTCAGTCTCCAAACTCTGCTCTCTGTAAGATCCTTCTGCACCCCAGTCTCCAAACTCTGCTCTCAGTATCAGTCCTGCACGCCAGTCTCCAAACACTGCTCTCTGTAACAGTTTTTCTGCACCTCAGTATTCAACAACTGCTCTCTGAAACAGCCTTTCTGCACCCCAGTCTTCAACCTCTGCTCTTTAGAACACTCCTTATATACACCAGTCTCCATACTCTACTCTCTGCAATGATCCTTCTGAACCCCAGTCTCCAAACTCTGCTTACTGCAACTGTTCTCCTGCAACAAAATCTCCAAACTCTACTCTCTGCAATAGTCCTTCTGCACCCAAGTCTCCAACCTCTACTCTATGCAACAGTCCTTCTGCACCCCAGTCTCCAACATCTGCTCTCTACAACAGTCCTTCTGAACTACAGTCTCCAAACTCTGCTCTCTTTAACAGTCCTTCTGCACGTCACTCTGCAACCTCTGCTCTCTACAACAGTCCTTCTGTACCCCAGTTTTCAACCTCTGCTCTTTGCAACAGTCCTTCCTCACCCCAGTCTCCAAAATATGCTCTCTGTAACAGTCCTTTTTCACTGCAGTCTCTAACCTCTGCTCTCTGTAACAGTCCTTCTGTACTGCAGTCTCCAACCTCTGCTCTCTCTAACGGTATTTCTGCACCCCAGTCCTCAAACTCTGCTTTCTTTAACAGTCCTTCTGCAACTCAGTATGCAACCTCTGCTGACTGCAACAGTCCTTCTATACCCCAGTCTCCATCCTCTGCTCTCTGGAACAGTAGTTTTGTACTCCAACATCTGCTCTCTGAAACAGTTCTTCTCCAGCCCAGTCTCCAACCTCTCCTCTCTGTAACAGTCCTTCTGTACTGCAGTCTCCAACCTCTGCTCTCTCTAATGGTCCTTTTACACCAGAGTCTCCAACCTCTTATTTCTGTATCATTTCTTCTGCAAACCAGTCTCCAAACTCTGCTCTCAGTAACATCCTTCTGCAACACGGTCTTCAAACTCTGCTCTCTGTAACAGGCCTTCTTCAACCCATTCTCCACCTTCTGCTCTCTGTAAAAGTACTTCTGCACCCCAGTCTCCAACCTCTGCTCTCTGCAACTATCCTTCTGAACCCCAGTCTCCAAAGTCTACTCTTTGCAACAGTCCTTCTGTACCCAAGTCTCCTATATCTGCTCTATGCAACAGTCCCTCTGAACCTCAGTCTGATAACTTTGCTCTCGGCAACAATCCTTCTGCACCTCAGTCTCCAAACTCCGCTCTCCGTAACAGTCATTCTGCACCTCAGTCTCAAACCTCTGTTCTCTGTAAGATCCTTCTGAAACCCAGTCTCTAAAGTCTGCTCTCTGTAACAATCCTTCTGCACCCCAGTCCCCAAACTCTGCTCTCTGTAGCAGGCCTTCGGCACCCCAGTCTCCAAACTATGCTCTCGGTAACAGGCCATCTGCTTCCCAGTCTCCAACATCTTCTCTCTGCCACGATCCTTCTGCACCCCAGTCCCCAACCTCAGCTCTCTGAAAGATCCTTCTTCACCCTAGTCTCCAAACTCTGCTCTATGTAAGAGTCCTTCTGCACCCCAGTCTCCAACATCTGCTCTCGGTAACAGTCCTATACCGAAGTCTCCAAACTCTGTTCTCTGTAACGGTCCTTCTGCACCCCAATTTGTAAACTCTTCGTCCTGTAAAAGTTTTTCTGCACCTGAGTATCCAAACTCTGCTCTCTGTAACAGTCCGTCTACACACCAGTCTCCAACTACTGCTCTTTGTAAATATCCACCTGCACCTAGTCTGAAACCTCTGCTCTCCACGATTCTACTGCACCCCATTCTCCAAAGACTGCTCTTTGTAAAAGTCCCCCTGCACCTCAATCTTCAACCTCTGCTCTCTGTAAGATCCTTAAGAAACCCGGTCTTCAAACTCTGCTCTCTATAACAGTCCTTCTGCACCCCAGTCTCTAAACTCTCCTCTCAGTAACAGACCTTCTGCACGCCAGTCTCCAAACTCTGCTTTATGCAACAATCATTCTGCACGCGTGTCTCCAACCTCCGCTCTCCGCAATGATCCTACTGCACCCCAGTCTCCAACATCTAATCTCTGAAACAGTCTTTCTGCACCTCAGTCTCCAACTTCTGCTCTCTGAAAGAACATTCTGCACCCCTGTCTCCAAGCTCTGCTCCTTGCAACGATCCTTCTGCACCCCAGTCTCCAACCTCTGCTCTATGTAACAGGACTTCTGCACTCCAGTCTTCAAATTTTCTTTTCTGTATAAGCCCTTCTAAACCCCAGTCTGCTCTCTGTATCTATCCTTCTGCACCTCAATCTCCAAACTGTTCTCTCTGTAACATTCTTTCTGCACCCGAGTCTCCAACCTGTGCACTCTGTAACATTTTTTCTATACCGCAGTCTTCAAACTCTGGTCTCTGAAACGATCCTTCTGCACCCCAATTGCCAACCTCTGCTTTATGTAACAGTGCTTCTGCACCTCAGTCTCCAAACTCTGCTCTTTATAACAGTCTTTCTACACCTCAGTCTCCAACCTCTACTCTCTGTAACAGTCCTTCTGCACCTCAGTCTGAAACCTCTGGTCTCTGCACGATCTTTCTGCACCCCAGTCTCCAACCAATGCTCCCTGTAACAGTCCATCTTCACCTAAGCCTTCAACCTCTGCTCTCTGTAAGATCCTTCAGATACCCAGTCTCCAAACTCTCCTCTTTGTATCAGGCCTTCTGCACGCCAGTCTCCAATCTCTACTCTCTGTAGAAGGCCTTCTGCACCCCAGTCTCCAACCACTGCTCTCTGCAATGATCTTTCTGCACCCCAGTCTCCAACCTCTGTTCTCTGTAACAGTTCTTCTGCACCCGCGTGTCCAACCTCTGCTCTCTGTAACAGGACTTCCACATCTGAGTCTTCAAACTCTGCTCTCTGCAAAAGTCCTTCTGCACCATAGTTACCAACATCTGCTATCTTCTAGAGTTCTTCTGCACCTCAGTTTAAAAACTCTGCTCTCTGCAACGACCCTTCTGCACCCCAGTCTCCTACCTCATCTCTCTGTAACAGTCCTTCTGCACCTCTGTCTCCCAACTCTGCTCTCTATATAATCCTTCTGTCACAGTCTTTAAACTCTGCACTCTGTAACAGTCGTTCTACACAACAGTCTCCAACCTCTGCTCTCCGTAACAGAACTTCTGCAAAACAGTCTCTAAACTCTGCTCTCTGTAATAGCCCTCTGCACCCAAGTCTCTAGCCTCTTCTCTCTGCAAAGATTCATCTCCACCCAAGTCTCCAAAATTTGCTTTCTACAACTGTCCTTTTGCATCGCAGTCTGCAAACTCTGCTCCCTGTAAGATCCATCTGAACCCCAGTCAACAAACTCTGCTCTCTGCAACAGTCCTTCTATAGCCCAGTCTCCATCCTCAGCTCTCTGGAACAGTCGTTTTGCACCCCAGACTCCAACATCTGCTCTCTGAAACAGGTCTTCTCAAGCCAAGTCTCCAACCTCTGCTCTCTGTAACATTCTTTTTGTACTGCAGTTTCCAACCTCTGCTCTCTGTAAGGGTCCTTCTGCACCAGAGTCTCCAACCTCTGCTTTCTGTTATCAGTTCATCTGCACCCCAGACTCAACCTCTTCTCTCTTTATCGATCCTTCTGCACCTCAGTCTCCACGTCTCCTCTCTGCAACGGTCCTTCTGCACCTCAGTCTCCAAATTCTTCTCTCTGTAACAGTGCTTCTGCACCTCAGTCTCAAACCTCTGCTCTCTGTAACATTCTTGTGCAACCCGGTCTCCAAACTCTGCTCTCTCTAAAAGTCCTTCTGCACCCCAGACTCCAAACTCTGCTTTCTGTAACAGGCCTTCTTCAACCCATTCTCCACAATCTGATCTCTGTAAGAGTCCTTCTGCACCCAAGTCTCCAACCTCTGCTCTCTGCAACGATCCTACTGAACCCCAGTCTCCAACGTCTACTCTCTGCAACAGTCCTTCTGCACCCCAGTCCCCAAACTATGCTCTCCATAACAGGCCTTCTGAACCCCAGTCTCCAAACTCTGCTCTCGGTAACAGGCCATCTGCTTCCCAGTCTCCAACCTCTTCTCTGCTCTCTGTAACAATCTTTCTACACCAAAGTCTCCAAACGCTGCTCTCTGTAACAGTCCTTCTGCACCCCAGTCTCTAAAATCTGCTCTCTGCAACAGTTCTTCTCCACGCAAGTCTCCAACATCTGCTCTCTGCAACAGTCCTTCTGCACCCCAGTCTCCAAAATCTGCTCTATGGAACGAACCTTCTGGACCCCAGTCTCCAACGTCTGCTCTCTGCATCAGTCCTTCTGCACCACAGTTTCCAACCTCTGCTCTCTGTAAGATCCTTCTGAACTCCAATTTCCAAACTCTGCTCTCTGTAACATTTTTTTCTCCACCGCAGTCTCCAAACTCTGTCCTCTGCAACAGTCTTTCTGCTCCCAGTCTATGAGATCTGCTCTCTGTAACAGACTTTATGAACCGCAGTTTCCAACCTCTACTCTCTGTAACGGTCCTTCTGCGACCCAGTTTCCAATCTCTGCTTTTTGAATCAGTCCTTCTAAAGCCCAGTCACCAACCTCTGCTCTTTGTATCTATCCTTCTGCACCTAAGTCTCCAACCTGTGCTTTCTGTAACAGTCCTTATGCACTCCAGTCTCCAATGTCTGGTCTCTGTAACAGTCCTTCTATACCACAGTCTCCAACCTCTGGTCTCTGTAACGGTCCTTCTGCACCCCAATTACCAAACTCTGCTTTCTGTAACAGTCCTTCTGCACGGCAGTCTCTAAACTCTGCTCTCTATTACAGTCCTTCTACACCTCAGTCTGAAACCTCTGCTCTCCACTATTCTTCTACACCCGAGTCTCCAACTACTGCTCTATGTAACAGCCCACCTGCACCTCAGTCTCCAAAATCTACTCTCTGTAAGTTACTTCAGTAAACCAGTCTCCAAACTCTCCTCTCTGTAACAGTCCTTCTGCACCCCAGTCCCCAACATCTTCTCTCTGTAACAGGCCTTCTGCACGCCAGTCTCAAAACTCTGCTCTCTATAGCAGGCCTTCTGCAACCCTGTATTTAACATCGGCTCTCTGAAACTGTCCTTCTGCAACCAAGTTTCCAAACTCTGCTCTCTGTAACAGGACTTCTGCACCTCAGTCTCCAACCTCTGCTCTCTGCAAGAGTCCTTCTGCACCCCAGTCTCCAAACTCTCCTCTCTGTAACAATCCTTCTGCACCTCAGTCTGCAAACTCTGTTCTATGCAACGGTCCTTCTGCACCTCAGTCTCCAACCTCTACACTCTGTAATAGTCCTTCTGAACTTCAGTCTCCATCCTCTGCTCTCTGTAGAATCCTTCGAAAACCCAGTTTCTAAACTCTGCTCTTGGTAAAATTCCTTCTGCACACCAGTCTTCAATCTCTTCTCTCTGCAATGATCATTCTTAACCCAGTCTCCAACGTCTGCTCTCTGCAACAGTTTTTCTGCACCACAGTCTCCAACCTATGCGCTCAGTAAGATCTTTCTGCACTCCAGTTTCCAAACTCTGCTGTCTCTAACATTCCTTCTCCACCCCAGTCTCCAAGCTCTGCTTTCTGCAAGGGTCCTGCGGCACCCCAGTCTACAAACTCTGTCCTCGTCAACAGTCCTTCTGCTCCCCAGTCTCCAATATCTGCTCTCTGTAACAGTCCTTCTGTACCGCATTCACCAAACTCTGCTCTCTGTAACGGTCCTTCTGCATCCCAGACTCCAACCTCTGCTTTCTGTATCAGTCCTTCTGAACCACATGCTCAAACCTCTGCTATCTTTGTATATCCTTCTTCTCCTCAGTCTCTAACCTGTGCTTTCTGTAAAAGTCCTTCTGCACCCAAGTCTCCCACCTCTGCTCTCTGTAACAGTCCTTCTATACCGAAGTCTCCAACCTCTGTTCTCTGTAACGGTCCTTCTGCACATCAATTTTCAACCTCTGCTTTCTGTAACAGTCCTTCTGCACCTCAGTCTCAAAATTCTGCTCTCCATAACAGTCCTTCTACACCTCCATTTCCAACCTCTGCTTTCTGTAACAGTACTTCTGCACCTCAGTCTGAAACCTCTGCTCTGCACGGTCCTTCTGCACCCCAGTCTCCAACCACTGCTCTCTATAACAGTCCACCTGCCACTTAGTCTCCAACCTCTGCTCTATCTAAGATCCTTAAGAAACCCAGTCTTCAAACTCAGCTATTTGTTACAGTCCTTCTGCACCCCAGTCTTCAACCTCTTCTCTCTGTAACAGGCCTTCTGCACGCCAGTCTCCAAATCTGCTCTCTTGAGCAGGCCTTCTGCACCCAAGTTTCAGACCACTGCTCTCTGCAACCATTCTTCTGCACCCCAGGTTTAACCTTTGCTCTCTGCAATAATCCTACTGCACCCCAGTCACGAACATCTGATCTCTAAAACAGTCCTTTTGCACCCGTCTCCAACCTCTTCTCTCTGTAACAGGCCTTCTACACGCCAGTCTCCAAATCTGCTCTCTTTAGCAGGCCTTCTGCAACCAAGTCTCCAACCTCTGCTCTCTGCAACGATCCTTCTGCACCCCAGTCTTTAACCTCTGCTCTCTTCAAATATCCTACTGCACAACAGTCTCCAACCTCTGATCTCTACAATAGTCCTTCTGCACCTCAGTCTTAACCCTCTGTTCTCCGCAACATTTCTTCTGCACCCCAGTCTCCAAAATCTGCTCTCTGCAACATTACTCCGGCACCCTAGTTACCAACATCTGCTCTCTCTTACACTCCTTCTGCACCCCAGTCTCCAACCTCTGCTCTCTGTAACATTCCTCCTATACTGCAGAATCCAACCACTGCTCTCTGTAACGGTCTTTCTGCACCCCAGACTCCAATCTCTGCTTTGTGTGTCAGTCCTTCTGCACACCAGTCTCCAACCTCTGCTCTCTATAACAGTCCTTCTGCACCTCAGTCTCCAACCTCTGCTCTCTGCAACAATCCTTATGCACCACAGACTCCAAAATCCACTATCTGAAACAGTCCGTCTGCACCCCAGTCTCCAACCTCTGCTCTGTAACAATCCTTCTGCACCTCAGTCTCCAAACTGTACTTCTCAACGTTATTTCTGAACCTCAGTCTTCAACATCTACACTCTGTAACAGTCTTTCTGCACCTCATTCTTCAACCTCTGCTCTCTGTAGGATCCTTCTCCAACCCAGTCTCCAAACTCTGCTCTCTGTAACTGTCCTTCTGCACACCACTTCCCAACATCTGCTCTCTGCACCGATCCTTCTTCACCCCAGTTTCCAACCTCTCCTCTCTGCAACAGTCTTTCTGCACACCAGTCTCAAACATCTGCTCTCTGCAACAGTCCTTCTGCAACTCAGTCTAAAATTTTGCTCTTTGCAACGACGCTTCTGCACCTCAGTCTCCTACATCTGCTCTCTGTAAGACCCTTCTACTACCCAGTCTCTAAACTCTGCTCTCTGTAACTGTCCTTCTGCAGAATAGTTTCCAACCTCTGCTCTCTGTAACAGGAATTTTGCAATCCAGTCTTGAAACTCTGCTCTCTGTAATTGGCCTTCAGAACCCCAGGCTCCAACCTCTTCTCTCTGCAATGATTTTTCTCCACTCTAGTCTCCAACCTCTGCTCTAGTCAACAGTCCTTCTGCATTCTAGTCATAAATATCTGCTCTCTGTAAGATGTTCATGCACTCCAATTTCCAAACTCTGCTCTCTGTAACAATCCTTTTGCACCCCAGTCTTCAACATCTGCTCTCTGCAACAGTTTTTCTGCACCTCAGTCTGAAAACTCTGCTCTCTGCAAGGACCCTTCTGCACCCCAGTCAACTACCTCTGCTCTGTGTAACAGTCTGGCTGCACTTCAGTCTCACAAGTCTGCTCTCTCTAAGATCCTTCTGCAACTTAGTCTTTAAACTCTGCACTCTGTAACAGTCCTGCTGCACAACAGTCTCCAACCTCCTCTCTCTGTAACAGGACTTCTGCAACACAGTCTCTAACCTCTGCTCTCTGTAACAGGCCTTCTGCAACCATGTCTCAAACCTCTTCTCTCTGCATTGATTCTTCTCCACCCCAGTCTTCAAAATCTGCTCTCTGCAACAGTCCTTTTGCTCCCCAGTCTCCAAACTCTGCTCTCTGTACGATCCATTTGATCTCCAGGCTCCAACCTCTGCTCTTTTTAACAGTCCATCTGCACACCAGTCTCATAATTCTGCTCTCTGTAACTGTCCTTCCACACCTCAGTCTGCAAACTCTGTACTTTTCAACGTTACTTTTGAACCTCATTCTCCAACATCTACTCTCTGTAACAGTCTTTCTGCACCTCCTTCTTAAACCTCTGCTCTCTGTAGGATCCTTCTCCGACCCAGTCTCCAAACTCTGCTCTCTGTAACTGTCTTTCTGCACACCAGTTTCCAAAATCTGCTCTCTGCACTGATCCTTCTTTACACCAGTCTCCAACCTCTCCTCTCTGCAACAGTCCTTCTGCACACCAGTCTCAAACATCTGCTCTCTGCAACAGTCCTTTTGCAACTCAGTCTAAAATTTTACTCTATGAAACGATGCTTCTGCACCTCAGTCTCCTACATCTGCTCTCTGTGAGACCCTTCTACAACCCAGTCTCTAAATTCTGCTCTCTGTAACGGTCCTTCTGCAGAATAGTTTCCAACCTCTGCTCTCTGTAACAGGAATTTTGCAATCCAGTCTCGAAACTCCGCTCTCTGCAATAGGCCTTCTGAACCCCAGTCTCCAACCTCTTCTCTCTGCAATGATTTTTTCCCACCCCAGTCTCCAACCTCTGCTCTAGGCAACAGTCCTTCTGCACCCTAGTCACCAATCTCTGCTCTCTGTAAGATCTTCATGCACTCCAGTCTCAAAACTCTGCTCTCTGTAACAATCCTTTTGCACCCCAGTCTTCAACATCTGCTCTCTGCAACAGTTCTGCACCTCAGTCTGAAAACTCTGCTCTCTGCAAGGATCTTTCTGCACCCCAGTCTCCTACCTCTGCTCTGTGTAAAAGTACAGCTGCACCTCAGTCTCACAAGTCTTCTCTCTCTAAGATCCTTCTGCAACTTAGTCTTTAAACTCTGCACTCTGTAACAGTCCTGCTGCACAACAGTCTCCAACCTCTTCTCTCTGTAACAGGACTTCTGCAACCCAGTCTCTAACCTCTGCTCTCTGTAACAGGCCTTCTGCACCCCAGTCTCAAACCTCTTCTCTCTGCAACAGTGCTTCTGCAATTCAGTCTTCAAATTCTGCTCACTTTAAGATCTTTCTGCACCCCTGTATTTAACCTCTTCTCTCTGAAACTGTCCTTCTGAATCCGAGTCTCCAAACTCTGCTCTCTGTAACAGGACTTCCGCACGTCAGTCTCCAACCACTGCTCTCTGCAACAGTCCTTCTGCACCCCAGTCTCCAACCTCTGATTTCTACATTAGTCCTTCTGGACCCTAGTTACCAACATCTGCTCTCTGCAACAGTCTTTCTGCACGCCACTATCCAACATCTGTTCTCTTCAACAGTCCTTCTGAACCTCAGTCTGAAAACTCTGTTCTCTGCAACAATAATTCTGCACCCCAGTCTCCAAACTCTTCTCTCTATAGCAGTCCTGCTGTACCACAGTCTCCAAAATCTTTTCTCTGTAAGATCCTTCTGCAACCCTGTCTCCAAACTCTGCTGTTTGTAAAAGTCCTTCTGCAGCCCAGTCTCCAAACTTTGCTCTGTGTCACAGGACTTTTACACTCCATTCTCCAACCTCTGCTCTCTGTAACAGTCCTTCTGCACCTCAGTGTACAAATTCTGCTCTCTGCAACAGTCCTTCTGCAACCCAGTCTCCAATATCTGCTCTCCGCAACAGTCCTTCTGCACCAAAGTCTCCAAACTCTGCCTCTGTAACAGTCCTACTGAAAGGAATTCTCCAACTTCTACTCTCTGCAACAGTGCTTCTGCACACAAGTCTCAATCCTGTGCTCTCCACAACAGTTCTTCTACACCCCATGTCCAGCCTCTGCTCTCTACAACACTCCCTCTGCAACCCAGTCTCCAACCTCCGCTCTGTATTATGATCCTTCTGCACCTCATTCTCCAAACTCTACTCTCTGTAAAAGTACTTCTGAACTCCTTTTCCAAACTCTGCTCTCTGTAACAGGCCTTCTACACCCCAGTATCCAACATCTTTTCTCTATACCAATCTTTCTGAACCCCAGTCTCCAACTTCTGCTCTCTGCAACAGTCCTTCTGCACCCCAATCTCTAACATGTGCTCTCTGCAATAGTCCTTCTGCACCTCAGTCTGAAAACTCTGTTCTCTGAAACGATCCTTCTGCACCCTAGTCTCCAACCTCTGCTCTCTGTAACAGTCCTGTTGCACCTTGGTCTACAACCTCTGCTCTATGTAAGATCCTTGAGTAAACTTGTCTAAAAACTCTGCTCTCTGTAACAGTTTTTCTGCACCCCAGTCTCCAACCTTGGCTCTCTGTAACAGTCCTTTTGCACCTCAGTCTCCAAACTCTGCTCTCAGCAACGATTCTTCTGCACCTCAGTCTCCAAACTCTACTCTCTTTAACACTCCTTCTGCACACCAGTCTCAAACTTCTTCTGTCTGCAACAGTCCTTCTGCACCCCAGTCTGCAAACTCTGTTCTCTGTAACAATCCTTCTACCCCTCAGTCTCCAAACTCTGCTCTATGTAACAAATCTTCCGCACGTCAGTCTCCAACCTCTGCTCTCCGCAACAGTCCTTCTGCACTCCAGTCTCCAAACTCTGCTCTCTGTAACAGTCCTTCTGCACCCCAGTCTCCAACCTCTTCTCTCTGCAAAACTCCTTCTTTACCCCAGTCTCCAACCTCTGCTCTCTTCAACAGTCCTTCTGCACCAAAGTATCCAACCTCTGCTCTCTGTAAGATTCTTCTGCACTCCAGCATCCAAACTCTGCTCTCTGTAACATTCCTTCTCCACGCCATTCTTTAACCTCTGCTTTCTGCAAATGTCCTGCAACACCCCAGTCTCCAACCTCTGTCCTCTGCAACAGTCCTTCTGGGTCCCATTTTCCAAACTCTGCTCTCTGCAACAGTCCTTCTGCACCCCAGTCTCCAAACTCTGCTCTCTATAACAATCGTTTTGCATATCCAAACTCTGTTCTTTGCAACTGTCCTTCGGCACCTCAGTCTCCAACCTCCACTCTCTGTAACAGTCTTTCTGCACTTCACTCTCCAAACTCTGCTCTCTGCAACAGTCCTTCTGCACCCCAGTCTCCAACCTCTGCTCTCTGTAACAGTCCTACTGCATCCCAGTCTCCAAACTCTGCTTTCTGTATCAGTCCTTTTAACCCCATTCTCAAACCTCTGCTCTCTGTATCTATTCTTCTGCAACTCAGTCTTCAACCTCCGCTATCTGTTACAGTTTTTCTATACCAAAGTCTCCAAACTCTGATCTTTCCTACGATCCTTTTGCACTCCAATTTCAAACCACTTCTTTCTGTAACAGTTCTTCTGCACTTCAGTCTTCAAACTCTGCTCTCAGTAACAGTCCTTCTACACCTCAGTCTCCAACCTCTGCTCTCTGTAACAGTCCATCTGCACCTCAGTCTGACATCTCTGCTCTCTGCAGGATCTTTCTGCACCTGAGTCTCCAACCACTCCTCTCTGTAACAGTCCACCTGCACCTCAGTCTCCAACCTCTGCTCTCTGTAAGATCCTTCAGAAACTCGGTCTCCAAATTCTGCTTTCTATAACAGTCCTTCTGCACCCAAGTCTCCAACCTCTCCTCTCTGTAACAGGCCTTCTGCACGAGAGTCTCAAAACTCTTCTCTCTGTAGCAGGCCTTCTACACCCCAGTCTCCAAACTCTGCTCTCTGCAATGATCCTTCTGCACCCCAGGGTCCATCTTTTGCTCTCTGCAATGATCCTACTGCACCCCAGTCTCCAAACTCTGATCTCTGCATCAGTCCTTCTGCAACTCAGTCTCCACCTTCTGCTCTCTGTAAGATCCTTCTGCACCCCTGTCTCCAAGCTCTGCTTATTTCAACGATCCTTCTGCACCCCAGTGTCCAACCTCTCCTCTATGTAACAGGATTTTGCTTCTCAGTCCCCAATCTCTGCTCTCTGCAATAGTTTTTCTCCACCAAAGTCTCCAACTTCTGCTCTCTCTAAGAGTCTTTCTGCACCTCAGATGACACCTCTGTTCTCTGCACGATTCTTCTGCACCCCAGTCTCCAAACACTGTTCTCTATATCAGTCCTTCTGAACACCAGTCTCAAAACTCTGCTCTCTGTATCTATCCTTCTGCACCTCAGTCTCCAACCTGTGCTCTCTGTAACATTCCTTCTACACCCCAGTCTCAAACCTCTGCTCTCTGTAACAGTTTTTTTATAAGCAGTATCCAAACTCTGGTCTTTGTAACGGTCCTTCTGAACCCCAATTTTCAACCTCTGCTTTTGGTAACAGTCCTTCTGCACCTCAGTCTCATAACTCTGCTCTTTCTAACAGTACTTCTACACCTCTGTCTCCAACCTCTGCTCTCTGTAACAGTCCTTCTGCACCTCAGTCTGACACCTCTCTTTTCTGCATGGTCCTTTTGCACCTCAGTCTCCAACCACTGCTCTCTGTAAAAGTCCACCTGCACCTCAGTTTCCAACCTCTTCTCTTATTAAGATCCTTCAGCAACCCAGGCTCCAAACTCTGCTTTTTATAACAGTCCTTCTGTACCCCAGTATTCAACTTATCTTCTCTGTAACAGGCCTTCTGGCAGCCAGTCTCCTAACTCTGCTCTCTGTAGCAAGCCTTCTGCACCCCAGTCTCCAAACTCTGCTCTCTATAACAGTCCTTCTGCACCCCAGTCTGCAACCTCTCCTCTCTGTAACAAGCCTTCTAAACGCCAGTCTCCCAACTCTGCTCTCTGTAGCAGTCCTTCTGAACCCCAGTCCCCATAATGTGGTCTCTGCAACGATCCTTCTGCACCCCAGTCTCCAACCTCTGATCTCAACAACAGTCCATCTGCACCTCAGTCTCCAAATTCTGCTCCCTGTAAGATGCTTCTGCACCTCTGTATCCAAACTCTGCTCTCTGTAACAGTCCTTCTGCACGCGAGTTTCCAAAATCTGCTCTCTGCAACAGTCATTCTGCACCTCAGTCTTAAACCTCTCCTCTCTGCAACGACCCTTCTGAACCCCAGTCTTTTACCTCAGCTCTCTGTAACAGTCCTTCTGCACCTCAGTCTCCCAACTCTGCTCTCTGCAAGATCCTTCTGCAACCCAGTCTTTATACTCTGCACTTTGTGCATGTCCTTCTGCACAACAGTCTCAAACTTCTGCTCTCTGTAACAGGACTTCTGCAACCCAGTCTCAAAACTCTTCTCTCTGTAACAGGCTTTCTGCACCCCAGTCTCCAACGTTTTCTCTCTGCAACGATTCTTGTCCACCCCATTCTTCAACATCTGCTGTCTGCAACAGTCGTTTTGAACCCCAGTCTCCAAACTCTGCTCTCTGTAAGATCCATCTGAACCCCAGTCTCCAACCTATGCTCTCTGTAACAGTCCTTCTACACCCAAATCTGCAAACTCTGCTCTCTGTAACAGTCCATCTGCAACTCAGTCTCCACCTCTGCTCTCTGTAACAGTCCTTCTGCACCCCAGTCTCTAAAATCTTCTCTCTGCAACATTTCTTCTGCACCCCAGTCTTCAACATCGGCTCTCTTTAACACTACTTCTGCACCCCAGTCTCCAAACTCCGCTCTCTGCAACGATCCTTCTGGTCCCCAGTCTCCAACCTCTGCTCTCAGTAACAGTCCTTCTGCACCACAGTCTCCAACCTCTGCTCTCTATAAGTTCATTCTGCACTCTAGTTTTCAAACTCTGCTCTCTATAACATCCCTTCTCCACCCCAGTCTCAAACCTCTGCTCTCTGCCACAGTCCTTCTGCTCCCAGTCTCCGAGATCTGTTCTCTGTAACAGTCCTTCTGTTTCGCAGTCTCCAACCTCTGCTCTTTGTAACGTCCTTCTACACCCCAGTCTCCAACCTCTGCTTTCTGTATCAGTCTGCCTGAACCCCAGTCTCAAACGTCTCTTCTCTGTATCTATCCTTCTGCACTCAGTCTTCAACCTATGCTCTATGTAAGAGTGCTTCTGCACTCCAGTTTCCAACCTCGGTTCTAGGTAACAGTCCCATACCACAGTCTCCAAACTCTGCTCTATTTAACGGTCCTTCTGCACCTTAATTTCCAAACTCTGCTTCCTGTAACAGTTTTTCTGCACCTGAGTCTCCAAACTCTGCTCTCTGTAACAGTCCTTCTACACCCCAGTCTTCAATCAGTGCTCTCTGTAAAAGTCCACCTGTACCTCAGTCTTAAACCTCTGCTCTCCACGATTCTTCTGCACCCCAGTCTCCAACCACTGCTCTCTGTGACAGTTTACCTGAAGCTCAATCTCCAACCTCTTCTCTCTGTAAGATCCTTCAGCAACTCAGTCTCCAAACAGTGCTCTTTATCACAGGCCTTCTGCATCCCAGTCTCCAACCTCTCCTCTCTGTAACAGGCCTTTTGCACAAATGTCTCCAAACTCTGCTCTATGCAATGGTCATTCTGCACGCCTGTCTCCAACCTCTGCTCTCTGCAATGATCCTACTAAACCCCAGTCTCCAACATCTCATCTCTTAAACAGTCCTTCTGCACCTCAGTCTTCAACCTCTGCTCTCTGTAATAGGCCTTCTGCACCTCAGTCTCCAACCTCTGCTCTCTTCAAAGTCCTTCTAAACCGCAGTCTTTAACCTCTACTCTCTGCAATGATCTTTCTGCATCCCTGTCTCTAACAACTGCTCTCTGCAACAGTCCTTCTGCACCCCAGTCTACAACCTCTGCTCTCTGCTACAGTACTTCTGCACCCCAGTCTCAAACCTCTGCTCTCTGCAACATTTCTTCGGCACCCAAGTCTCCAACCTGTGCTCTCTGTAACTGTCCTGTTGCAACCCAGTATCCCAAACTCTGCTCTCTATAGCGATCCTTCTGCCCCTCATTTTCAAACCTCTGCTCTCTGCAACGATCCTTCTGCACCCCAGTCTCCATTCTCTGCTCTCTGTAAGAATCCTTTTGCACCCCAGTCTCCAACCTCTCCTCTCTGTAAAATTCATTCTGCTCATCAGTCTAGAAGTTCTGCAATCTGTAACAGTCCTTCTGCACCCAATTCTCAAACCTCTGCACTCAGAAATGATCTTTCTTCACTTAAGTCTCCCAACCTCTGCTCTCTTTAATACTCCTTCTGCACCCCAGTCTCCAACATCTACTCTCTGCAACGATCCTTCTACTCCCCACGCTCCAACCTCTGCTCTCTGCAGCAGTCCTTTTACTCCCCAGTAACCAAAATCTGCTCTGTGTAACGATCCTTCTGTACCTTAGTTTTCAACCTCTGCTCTCTGCAACGATCCTCCTGCAGCCCAGTCTCAAAACTCTGATCTCTGTATCAGTCTTTCTGCAACACAGTCTCCAACCTCTGCTCTCTGTAACGATCCTTCTGCACCTCATCTCCAAATTCTGCTCTCTGTAAAAGTCCTTCTGCACCTCAGTCTCCAACCTCTGCTCTCTGCAACGGCCTTTCTGCACCCCATTATCCAAACTCTGTTCTCTACAGCAGTCTTTCTGAACCCCAGGCTACAAACTCTTCTCTCTCTAACAATCCTTCTGAACCCCAGTCCCCAAACTCTACTTTTTGTATCAGTTATTCTGCACTTCAGTCTGAAACTCTGCCCTCTGTATCAGTCCTTCTGCACTTCAGTCTCCAAACTCTGCTCTCTGCAACAGTCCTTCTGCACCCCAGTCTCAAAACTTCTGCTCTGTGCAAAAGTCCCTTCTACACACCAGTCCTCCAACATCTGCTCTCTGCAACGATCCTTCTGCATCCCAGTCTCAAATGTGTGCTCTCTGCAACAGTCCTTCTACACCCCAGACTCCAACATCAGCTCTCTGCAACATTTCTTCTGCACCCCAGTCTCCAACCTGTGCTCTCTGTAACTATTCTACTGCACCCGGTCTCCAAACTCTGCTCTCGGTAGCGATCCTTCCTCACCTCAGTTTCCAACCTCTGCTCTCTGCAACGATACTTCTGAACCCCAGTCTCCAACGTCTGTTCTCTGCAACCGTCTTTCTGACCCCAGTCTCAAGCCTCTGCTCTCTGTAAAATCTTCTCCACCCCAGTTTCGATACTCTGCTCTAGGTGACATTCCTTCTGAAACCCAGTCTCCACCCTCTGCTCTTTGTAGCAGTACTTCTGTACGGCAGTCTCCAATCTCTGCTCACTGCAACATTTCTTCTGCACCCCAGTCTCCAAACTGTGCTCTCTGTAACGATCCTTCTGCACCTCAGTCCCCAACCTCTGCTTTCTGCATCGACCCTTCTGAACCACAGTTTCCAAACTCTGCACTCTGTAACAGTCTTTCTAGACCTAGTCTCCAACTTCTTCTCACTGTAAAAATCTTTCTGCACCACAGTCTCCAAACTCTGCTCTCTCTAACAGTCCTTCTGCAACTCAGTCTCCAACCTCTGCTCCCTGTAACAGGCTTACTGCACCCCAGTCTCCAACCTCTTGCTCTCTGTAACAGTTCTTCTGCACCCCAATCTCGAAAATCTGCACTCTATAACAGTCTTCTAAAACCGCAGTCTCCAAACTCTTTTCTCTGCAACGATCCTTCTGAACCTCAGTCTCCAACCTCTGCTCTCTGCAACAGTCTTTCTGCACCCCAGTCTCCAGACTCTGCTCTCTGTAAGATCCATTTGCATCACTTTCTCCAAACTCTCCTCTCTGTAACAATCCTTCTGCACCCCAGTATCCAAACTCTGCTCTCTGTAAAAGTCCTTCTGCACCCCAGTCTCAAAACTTTGCCCTCTGTAATGGTCCTTCTGTACCGCAGTCTCCAAATTCTGCTCTGTGTATCAATCCTTCTTCACCTCAGTATCCAATGTCTGCTCTCTGTAACAGGGCTTATGCACCCTAATCTCCAACATCTGCTCTCTACAAGGGTCCTTCTGCACGAAAGTCTCCAAACTCTGCTCTCTCTAACACTTCTTCTGTACTGCAGTCTCCAAACTCTTCTCTCTATAACGGTCCTGCTGCACCCTAATTGCCAAACTCTGCTTTCTATAACAGTCTTTTTGCACTGCAGATTCCAATCTCTGCTCTCTGTATGAGTCCTTCTAAGCCTCAGTCTCAAACCTCTGCTGTCAGCAACAATCCTTCTGCACCCCAGTCTCCAACCTCTGCTCTCTGTAAAAGGTCTTCTTCACCCCAGTCTACAAACTCTTCTCTCTGTAACAGGCCTTCTGCACCCTAGTCTCCACCTCTTCTCTGCAACAATCCTTTTGCACCTCAGTCTCCAACATCTGCTCTCTGCAACAGTCCTTCTAAACCGCAGTCTCCAAACTCTGCTCTCTGCAATGATCCTTCTGCATCCCAGTCTCCAACAACTGCTCTCTGCAACAGTTTTTCTGCACCCCAGTCTACAACCTCTGCTCTCTGCTTCAGTAATTCTGCACCCCAGTCTCAAACCTCTGCTCTCTGCAGCATTTCTTCTGCACCCAAGTCTCCAACCTGTGCTCTCTGTAACTGTTCTGGTGCACCCCATTCTCAAATCTCTGCTCTCAGTAGCGATCCTTCTGCACCTCATTCTCCAACCTCTGCTCTCTGCAACGATCCTTCTGCACCCCAGTCTCCATCTTCTGCTCTCTGTAAGAATCCTTTTTCACCCCAGTCTCAAACTGTCCTCTTTGTAAAAGTCTTTCTGCACCTCAGTCTCCAAGTTCTGCAATCTGTAACAGTCCTTCTGAACCCCAGTCTCAAACCTCTGCAATCAGAAATGATCTTTCTGCACCTCAGTCTCCAACCTCTGCTCTCTTCAATAGTCCTTATGCAACCCAGTCTCCAACATCTACTCTCTGCAACGATCCTTCTTCTCCCCAGGCTGTATATCTGCTCTCTGCAACAGTCCATCTACATTTCAGTTTTCAAAATCTTCTATCTGTAGCAGTCTTTCTGCACCTCAGTCTGGAAACTCTGCTCTCTGAAACAGTCCTCCTGCACCCCTGTCTCCAACCTCGTTTCTCAGTAACAATTCTTGTGCACCCCAATTTCCAAACTCTGCTCTCTGTAACACTCCTTCTGCACCCCAGTCTCCATCCAATACTCTCTGTAAAAGTCTGTCTGCTCCTCAGTCTCCAACCTCTGCTCTCTGTAAGATCCTTCTGCAACCCATTCTCCAAGCGCTGCTCTCTGTAAGAGTCTTCTGCGCCCCAGTCTCCAAACTCTGCACTCTGTAACAGGCTTTCTGCACCCCATTCTTCAAACTCTGCTCTCTGTAACAGGCCGTCTGCACCTCAGTCTCCAACATCTGCTCTCTGCAACGATCCTTCTTCTACCCAGTCTCCAAACTCTGCTCTCTGTAAAAGTCCTTTTGTATCGCAGTCTCCAAACTCTTCTCTTTGTAACGGTCAATCTATTCTCCAATTGCCAACCTCTGCTTTCTGTAACAGTCCTTCTGCACCTCAGTCTCCAAATTCTTCTCTCTGCAATGATCTTTCTACACCTCAGTCTCCAACCTCTGCTATCTGTAAAAGTCCTTCTGCACCTCTGTCTCCATCCTTTGCTCTCTGTAATTTTCCTTCTGCACCCCAGTCTCCAATCTCTGCTCTCTGTAACAATTCTTCTGCACCTCTGTCTCCAACGTCTGCTCTCTGTAATAGTCCTTCTGCACCCCAGTCTCCCACATCTGCTCTCTGCAACGTTCCTTCTGCACCCCAGTCTCCAAACTCTGTTCTTTGTAGCAGTCCTATTGTACGGCAGTCTCAAACCTCTTCTCTCTATAACGGTCCTTCTGCACACCAATTTCCAACCTCTGCTCTCTGTAACAGTCCTTCTATGCCTCAGTCTGAAACTTCTGCTCTCTTCAACAATCCTTCTAAACAACAGTTTCCAAACTGTGCTATCAGTAACAATCCTTCTGCACCCCAGTCTCCAACATCTGCTCTCTGTAACAGGTTTTCTGCAACCCAGTCTCTAAACTCTACTCTCTGTAACAGGCCTTCTGCACCCCATCTCCAACCTTTTCTCTCTTCAAAACTCCTTCTACACCATAGTCTCCAACTTCTGCTCTCGGCATCGATCCTTATGCATCCCAGTCTCCAACGTCTGCTCTCTTTAAGATAATTCTGCATCCCGCTATCCAAAATCTGCTCTCTGTAACACTTCTTCTGCACCCCAGTCTCAACCCTCTACTTTCTGTAAAAGTCCTTCTGCACCTCAGTCTTCAACCTCTGCTCTCTGTAAGATCCTTCTGCAACCCATTCTCCAAACGCTGCTCTCTGTAAGAGTCTTCTGCACCCCAGTCTCAAAACTCTGATCTCTGTAACAGGCCTTCTGCACCCCAGTCTTCAAACTCTGCTCTCTGTAACAGGCCTTCTGCACCCCAGTCTCCAACATCTGCTCTCTGCAATGATCCTTCTTCTACCCAGTCTCCAACCTCTGATCTCTGCAAACGTCTTATTATACACCAGTATCAAACATCTGCTCCCTGCATCGATCCTTCTGCATCCCAGTCTCCAATGTCTGCTCTCTGCAAACGTCTTATTATACCCCAGTATCCAACATCTGCTCTCTGCAACGATCCTTTTGCATCCCAGTCTCCAACGTCTGCTCTATGCAACAGTCCTTTTACACCCCAGTCTCCAACCTCTGCTCTCTGCTACAGTCCTTCTGCACCCCAGTCTCCAACCTCTGCTCTCTGCAACATTTCATCAGCAACCCAGTCTCCAACCTGTGCTCTCTGAAACTATCCTACTGAACCCCGCTCCTCAAACTCTGCTCTCTGTAGCGATCCTTCTGCACCTCAGTCTCCAACCTCTGCTCTCTGCAACGATCCTTCTGCATCCCAGTCTCCCACATCTACTCTCTGTAAAGGTCCTTCTGCACCCCAGTCTCCAAACTCTTCTCTCTGTAACAGTCCTTCTGTATGGCAATCTCCAAAGTCTTCTCTCTATAACGGTCCTTCTGCACCCCAATTTCCAACCTCTTCTCAATGTAACAGTCTTTCTAAGCCTCAATCTAAAATTTCTGCTCTCTCCAACAATCCTTCTAAACCCAAGTCTCCATACTGTGCTATCTGTAACAATCCTTCTGCACCCCAGTCTCAAACATCTGCTCTCTGTAACAGGTCTTCTGCAACTCAGTCTCCAAAGTCTGCACTCTGTAACAGGCCTTCTGAACCCCAGTCTCCAAACTCTTCTCTCTGCAACGATTTTTCTGCACCTCAGTCTCCAACTTCTGTTCTCTGCAACAGTCCTTCTGCACCCCAGTCTCCATTCTCTGCTCTCTGTAAGATCCTTCTGCCCCCCGTTCTCCAAACTTTACTCTCTGTAAGAGTAATTCTGCACCTCAGTCTTTAACCTCATCTCTCTGCAATGGCCCTCCTGCACCCCAGTATCCAACCTCTGTTCTGTGCAGCAGTCCTTCTGCACCCCAAACTAAAAACTTTGCACTCTGTAAAAGTCATTCTGCACCCCAGTCTCCAAACTCTACTTTCCTTGTCAGTAATTTTGCACCCCAGTCTACAACCTCTGCTCTCTGTAACAGTCCTTCTGCACCTCAGTCTCCAAACTCTGCTCTCCGCAACAGTACTTCTGCAACCCAGTCTCAAAACTCTGCTCTGTGCAAAAGTCCTTCTACACATCAGTTTCTAAAATCTGCTCTCTGCAACGATCCTTCTATTTCCCAGTCTCCAACGTCTGCTCTCTGCAGCAGTCCTTCTACACCCCAGTATACAACCTCTGCTCTCTGCTACAGTCCTTCTGCATCCCAGTCTCACACCTCTGCTCTCTTCAACATTTCTTCTGCACCCCAGTCTTCAACCTGTACTCTGTAACTATCCTACTGCACCCCGGGCTCCAAACTCTGCTCTCTGTAGCGATCCTTCTGCACCTCAGTCTCCAACCTCTGTTCTCTGCAATGATCTTTCTGCACCCCAGTCTCCAACGTCTGTTTTCTACAACAGTCCTTCTGACCCCAGTCTCCAGGCTCTGCTCTCTGTAACATCCTTCTGCACCCCAGTTTCCAAACTCTGCTCTCTGTGACATTCCTTCTGCACCCCAGTCTCCACCCTCTTCTCTTTGTAACAGTACTTCTTCACCGCAGTCTCCAATCTCTGCTCACTGCAACATTTCTTCTGCACCCCATCTCCAAACTGTGCTCTCTGTAACTGTCTTTCTGACCCCAGTCTCCAACCTCTTTTCTCTGTAACGATCCTTCTGCACCTCAGTCTCAAACCTCTGATCTCTGCAACAATCTTTCTGCACCTCAGTTTCCAACCTCTGTTCTCTGAAACGATCCTTCTGCACTACAGTTTCCAACCTCTGCACTCTGTAACAGTTCTTCTACAACTAGTCTCAAACCTCTTCTCTCTGTACCAATCCTTCTGCACCTCAGTCTCCCACCTCTGCTCTCTTTAACAGTCTTTCTGCACTGCAATCTCAAACCTCTGCTGTCTGTAACTGTCTTTCTGCACCCCAGTCTCCAACATCTTTTCTCTGCAACGATACTTCAGAACCTCAGTCTCAAATCTCTGCTCTCTGCAACAGTCCTTCTGCACCCCAGTCTCCAGACTCTGCTTTATGTAAGATCCTTTTGCATCCCTTTCTCCAACCTCTGCTCTCTGTAAAAGTCCCTCTGCACCTCAGTCTCTAACCTTTGCTCTCTGTAATGGTCCTTCTGCACCCTAGTCTCCAAAATCTGCGCTCTACAACAATACTTCTGCATCAAAGACTCAAACCTCTGCTCTCTGCAACAGTCCTTCTGCACCCCAGTCTCTAGACTCTGCTCTCTGGAAGATCATTTTTCATACCAGTCTCCAAACTCTACTCTTGTAGCAGTTCTTCTACACCTCAGTTTCCAAACTCTGCTCTCTTTAAAAGTCCTTCTGCACCTCAGTCTCCAACCTTTGCTCTCTGTAATGGTCCTTCTAGCATCTCAGTCTCTAACCTCTGCTCTCTGTAACAATCCTTCTCACCACAGTCTCCAACGTCTTCTCTCTGTAACAGTCCTTCTCTACCCCAGTCTCCAACATCAGCTCTCTGCAACGGTCCTTCTGCACCTCAGTTTTCAACCTCTGCTCTCTGTAACAATCCTTCTGCAACTCAGTCTCCAACCTCTGCTCTCTGTAACAGTTTTTCTCTACCCTAGTCTCCAACATCAGCTCTCTGCAACCATCCTTCTGCACCCCAATCTCCAAACTCTGCTCTCTGTAACAGTCCTTCTGTACCGCAGTCTCCAACCTCTTTTTTCTATAATGGTTCTTCTACACGCGAATTGCCAACCTCTGCTTCCTGGAACAGTCCTTCTGAGCCTCAGATTCCAAACTCTGCTCTCTTTAACAGTCCTTCTATACCTCAGTCTGAAACCTTTGCTCTCTGCAACGATCCTCCTGCTCCCCAGTCTCCAAACTGTGCTATCTGTAACAATTCTTTTGCACGCCTGTCTCCAACATCTGTTCTCTATAAAAGGTCTTCTGCACCCCAGTCTAAAACTCTGCTCTCTGTAACAGGCCTTCTGCACCCCAGTCTCCAACCTCTTCTCTGTGCAACGATCCTTCTGCAACTCAGTTTCCAACCTCTGCTCTCTGTAACAATCCTTCTGCAACTCAGTCTCCAACCTCTGCTCTCAGTGACAGTCCTTCTGCACCCCAGTCTTTAACATGTGCAATCTGCAGCGATTCTACCTCAACCCAGTATCCAACCTCTGCTCCCTGTAACAGTCCTTTTGTATTGCAGTGTCCAAACTGTACTCGTTGTAATGGTTCTTCTGCTCCCCAATTGCCAACCTCTGCTTTCTGAAAAAGTCCTTCTGCACCCCACTCCCTAATCTCTTCTCTCTGCAATGATCCTTCTGCAACTCAGTCTCTAAATTCTGCTCTCTACAACAGTCCTTCTGCACCCCAGTCTCCAGACTATGCTATCTGTGAGAACCATTTGCATATCAGTCTCCAATATCTACTCTCTGTAACACTCCTTCTGCACCACAGTATCCAACATCTGCTCTCTGGAAAAGTCCTTCTGCACATCAGTCTCCAAACTATGCTCTTTGTAATGGTCATTCTGCACCCCAGTATTCAAACTCTGCTCTCTGTAACAATCCTTCTGCACCTCAGTCTTCAACATCTGCTCTCTGTAACAGTCCTTCTGCACCCCAGTCTCAAACATCTTCTCTGTGCAACGGTCCTTCTGCACACCAGTCTCCAAACTCTGCTCTCTGCAACAGTCCTTCTGCACCTCAGACTCAAACCTCTTCTCTCTGTAACAGTCCTTCTAAGCCTCAGTCTGAAACCTCTGATCATTACAACTATCTTTCTTCACCCCAGTCTTCAACCTCTGCTCTCTGTAACAGTCCTTCTGCACCTCAGTCTCCAACCTCTGCTCTCTGCAACAGTTCTTTTGCACCCCAGTTTCCAAGTTCTTCTCTCTGCAACAGTCCTTATACACTCCAGTCTCCAACCACTGCTCTCTGCAAGAATCCTTTTGCATCCAAGTCTCTAACTTCTGCTCTCTGCAATAGTCCTTCTGCACTCCAGTCTCAAACCTCTGCTCTCCGCTACAGTCCTTTTTCACCCCAGTCTCAAAACTCTGCTCTCTGCAACATTTCTTCTGCACCCCAGTCTCCAACGTGTGCTCTCTGTAACTGTCCTGCTGCACCCCAGTCTCAAACCTCTGATCTCTGTAGCTATCCTTCTGCACCTCAGTCTTCAACCTCTGCTCTCTGCAAGATCCTTCTCCACCTTAATCTCCAAGTTCTGCAATCTGTAACGATCCTTCTGAATCCCAGTCTCCAACCTCTGCTCTCTGAAATGATTCTTCTGAACCTTTGTCTCCAACCTCTGCTCTCTGTAACAAACCTTCTGCACCCCACTCTCCAAACTCTGCACTCTGCAACAGGCCTTCTGCAACCCAGTTTCCAACCTCTTCTCTCTGCAACAATCCTTCTTCACCTCAGTCTCCATTCTCTGCTCTCTGCAACTGTCCTTCTGCACCCCAGTCTCCTTCCTCTGCTCTCTGTAAAAATCCTTCTGTCCCCCAGTCTCCAACCGCTCCTCTCTGTAACAGTCCTTCTGAATCTCAGTGTCCAAACTCTGCTCTCTCTAATGAACCTTCAGCACATCAGTGTCCATGCGCTGCTTTCTGTAACAGGCCTTCTGAACCCCATTCTCCAACCTATAATTTCTGGATCACTCTTTCTGTACACCAGTATCATAACTCTGCACTCAGTAACGGTCCTTCTGCACCCCAGTCTCCAACGTCAGCTTTCTGTATCACTTCTTCTGCACACCAGTCTCCAACCTCTGCATTCAGTAAGAGTCCTTCTGCAACCCAGTATCCAACTTCTGCTCTCTGCAACATTTCTTCTGCACCCTAGTCTCAGTCGGTGCTCTCTGTAACTGTCCTTCTGCACCCCAGTATCCAACCTCTGCTCTCTGTAACGATCTTTCTGCACCACATTCTGAAACTGCTGCTCTCTGCAATGATCTTTCTGACCCTCATAATCCAACCTCTGCTCTCCGCAATGATCCTTCTGCACACCAGTCTCCAACCTCTACTCTGGGTAAGAGTCTCTAATCTCTACTCTTTGTAACAATCCTTCTGCACCTCATTCTCCATTCTCTGATATCTGTAACAATCAATCGGCACACCAGTCTCAAAACTCTGTTCTCTGTAACAGGTCTTCTGCACCACAGTTTCCAAACTCTGCTCTCTGTAACAGGCCTAATGCACCCCAGTCTCCAACCTCTTCTCTCTGCAATGATCCTTCTTCAACTCAGTCTCCAACCACTGCTCTCTGCAACAGTCCTTCTGTACCCCAGTCTCCAACCTCTGCTCTCTGTAAGATCCTTCTTCACACCGGTCTCCAAACTTTGCTCTCTATAACAGTCCTTCTGCACCTCAGTCTCCAAACTCTGCTCTCTGCCACGGTCCTTCTGGACACCAGGATCCAACCTCTGTTCTCTGCAACAGTCCTTCTGCACCCCAGGCTCCAAACTCTGCTCTCTGTAACAGTTCTTCTGTACCATAGTCCTTAACCTCTGCTGTCTGTAACGTTCCTTCTGAACCCCAGGCTCCAAACTCTTCTTTCCATATCAGTTATTCTGCACACCAGTCTCCAAACTCGGCTCTCTGTAACAGTCCTTCTGCACCTCACTCTCCAACCTCTCCTCTTTTCAACAGTTCTTCTGCTCCCGAGTCTCCAATCTCTGCTCTCTGTAACATCCTTCTTCACCCCGGTCTCCAAACTTTGAATTCTATAATAGTCCTTCTTCACCTCAGTCTCCAACTTCTGCTCTATGCAACATTCTTTCTGCACCCCAGTCTCCAACCTCTGTTCTCAGCAAAAGTCTTTCTACACCCCAGGCTCCAAACTCTGCTCTCTGTAACAGTCGTTGTGTACCACAGTCTCCAACCTCTGCTGTCTGTAACGGTCCTTCTGCACCTGAGACTCCAAACTCTACTTTCCATATCAGTTATTCTGCACCCCAATCTCCAACCTCTGCTCTCCGTAAAACTCCTTCTGCACCTCAGTCTCCAACCTCTGCTCTCTGCAACAGTCCTTCTTTACCCCAGTCTCCAAGCTCTTCTCTCTGCAACAGTCCTTCTACATCCCAGTCTCCAAACTCTGCTCTCTGCGACGATCCTACTGCACCACACTCTCCAACCTCTGCTTTCCGCTACAGTACTTCTTCACCCCAGTCTCAAACCTCTGCTCTCAGCTACATTTCTTCTGCACCCCAGTCTCCAACCAGTGCTCTCTGCAACTGTCCTGCTGCACCCCAGTATCCAACCTCTTCTCTCTGTAGCGATCTTTATGCATCTAAGTCTCCAACCTCTGCTCTCTGCAACAGTCTTTCTGCACCCCAGTCTCCAAGCTCTGCTCTCTGTAACAGTCTTTCTGCACATCAATGTCCAAACTGTGCTCTCTGTAAAAATTCTTCTTCACCTCAGTCTTATAACTCTGTTCTCTGTAACAGGCCTTCTGCACCCCAGTCTTCAACCTCTGCTCTCTGTAACGATCTCTCTGCACCTCAGTCTCCAAACTCTGCTCTCTGTAACAGACCTACTGCACCCTATTCTCCAACTTCTGCTCTCTGTAACAGATTTTCGGGTCACCAATCTATAAACTCTGCTCTCCGTAACGCTCCTTCTGCACCCCAAACTCCTCCTCTTCTCTCTGTAAGAATTTTTGTGCACCCCAGTATCCAACCGCTTCTCTCTGTAACAGTCCTACTGCACCTCAGTTTCCAAACTCTACTCTCTCTAATGAACCTTAAGCACCTCAATCTCTAATCACTGCTCTCTGTAACAGGCCTTCTGAACCCCATTCTCCAACCTATGCTTTCTGGATCAGTCCTTTTGCAAACCAGTATTCTACCTCTGCTCTCTGCACCTGAGTCTTCAACCTCTGCTCTTTTAAATGGTCCGTCTTCACCCCAGTCTACAAACTCTGTTCTTTGCATCAGTCCTTCTTCACCTCAGTATCTAACATCTGCTCTCTGTAACAGTCCTTCTGTACCAGTCTCAAAACTCTGCTCTCTGTAACGGTCCTACTGAACCCCAGTCTATAACCTCTGCTCTCTGCAACAGTCCTTTTGCACCCCAGTCTCCAACCTCTACTGACTGCAAAATTTCTTCTACACCCCAGTCTCCAAACTCTGCTATCTGCAATAGTCCTTTTGCACCCCAGTCTCCAACCTCTGCTCTCTGTAACAATCTTTCTTTTCCTCAGTCTCCAACCTCTACTCTCTGTAACAGTCCTTTTGCAACACAGTCTTCAAACTCTGCTCTCTGCAACAGTCCTTAAGCACCCCTGTCTCAAATTCTGGTCCCTGCAACAGTAGTTCTACACCCCAGTCTCCAACCTCTGCAATCTGCAACAGTCCTTCTGCACCTTAGTCTCCAACCTCTGCTCTCTGCAATGAACCTTCTGCACCCCAGTCTCCAACATCTGCTCTCTGCAACAGTCCTTCTTTTTTTTTTAAAGAGAGAGTGAGAGAGGGGAGAGAGAGAGAAAGAGAGAGAGAGAGAGAGAGAGAGAGAGAGAGAGAGAGAGAATTTTTTTAATATTTATTTTTTAGTTCTCGTCGGACACAACATCTTTGTTGGTATGTGGTGCTGAGGATCGAACCTTTACTGAGTGCACATTTACACAAGGTGTTGCGCTAGTGTTTAGTACACAATTGAGAGGCCCAACTTGGACTTGGAGGAGCACATATTCAAGATGAAATAAGGGGCTTTGACAAGTATTAAGTGCTCCATTCCCAGAGCTGCCCAAGCAAACACTAAGGGAAAATAATGATAATTTGTAGATTACATAGAATTGTTACCAAGTGTCCTGCACATATTGAGTTCATCTTCCCATTAGATTGTAAGTTGGTTGAAGAACAGTATTGGAGACCAGCTCCAACAGGGGGTCTCAGGAGAAGAACAGATGGTGAGGAGTCGGGGAAAGAGGGGGTGGAGAAACAACACAGACACCAATGTGAAGGTGTTGATCCCATTCTTTACTTGTGAAGTTGATCATATATACTTTTCATTTTGGCAGGCTTACAGTACTTTGTGGTTACAAAACAGGAATCATTATTCAAACAAAACAAAATATTACATAGCTACAATTAGAATAGAAGAATGGATCTTGGCTTATGCATAAGCAAGCATTTGTACTTTCAGTTCGAGTTTTGCTTTGAGCTCTTTCTGCTTAGTTATATTATAATAATAGTTACAAATGTCCCAAACTGTTGGCCTATACCTTGGCTATTCTTTCTTGACTTACTGACTGGAACCAGTGCCATGGTTATGGCAAGTAGTTGATTTGTTATTACTTTTAATCAAACAAAAGTAAGAGCACAAACCATTGTGCACAGGAACAAGAACAAGTTGCCCAGTACTAAGCACTAATCTATCTTATTAACATTAATTTTCCTTCTCTAGATTTTAATTTAATTTCTCAAAAACTTCCTTGACAGGAATACAGGAAGTTTTTCTTTAGACATTAAAAATTTACACTCCACAGCTGAATCATTGCATTTGGAGCAAACAGATCAATGCTTTAGAAGTAGTTGCATTAATTGGGAAAGTCATGATTTTTCCTTTATACTTAATGGTCATATGAGAAATCAGAACTATACTTATTAAAGGAATACAAAAACAAATCAGCCCATTCCCAGAAACATACTGCGCTCCTCCAGAGGATGGACGCCTTGAGCCATCCACCTCAGTAGGGCCTTGCCATTGCCTGAGTCAGGGGAGGGGCTCAGCAGGACAGGGATCAGATCTTATCCTCTTTGGGTTTCTTAGTAGATCTGGCTTAGGACTAAATTAGACCTTCTATAAGAACAAAATTGGTTTGAATTGAAACTAACCACTACCAAAAAAAGAAATTTTAAAATCCTAAATAGAAAAGAGAATTTTCTATTTTGAAGAATTTTATAACTAGAAGGCTCTGACATATCGTAAGAGGTAATAATTTTGCAGGCAGCAGAGGTTGGAGACTGGGGTGCAGAAGGACTGTTGCAGAGAGCAGAGGTTTGAGACTGGGGTGCATACGGATCGTTACAGAGATCAGAGTTTTGAGACTGCAGTACAGAAGAACTGTTACAGAGAGAAGAGTTTGGAGACTGGGGTGGAGAAGGACTGTGGCAGAGAGCAGATTTGGAGACTGGGGTGCAGAAGGACTTTTGCAGAGAGCAAGGTTGAAGACTGGGGTGCAGAAGGACTGTTGCAGAGAGCAGAGGTTTCAGAGTAAGATGCAGAAAGACTTTTACAGAGAGCAGAGTTCGGAGACTACGTTGCAGAAGGACTGATACAGAAAGCAGAGGTTGAGGACTGGAGTGAAGTAAGACACTTAAAGAAAATAGAGGTTGAAGACTGTGGTACAGAAGAACTGTTGAAGAGAACAGAGATTGGAGACTTCTGTGCAGAGGGACCATTGCAGAGAGTAGAGTTTGGAGACAGGGGTGCAGAAGGAAATTTACAGAGAGAAGAGTTTAGAAACTGGGGTGCAGAAGGATCTTACAGTGAGAAAACTTTTGAAACTTGGGTGCAGAAGGACTGTTGGGGAGAGCAGAGTTTGGAGTCTTGGGTGCAGAAGGATCATTGCAGAGAGCAGAATGTGGAGACTGGGGTGCAGAAAAACTGTTACAGAGAGAAGAGGTTGGATTTGTTACACAGATCAGAGTTTGGAGATTAGGGTGCAGAAGGACTGTTACAGAAAGCAGAGTTTGGAGACTGGTTGTAAGAAGGATCTTACACAGAGAAGAGGTTGGAGACTGAGGTGCAGAAGGACTGTTACAGAGAGTAGATGTAGAAGACTGAGGTGCAGAAAGACGGTTGCAGAGAGCAGAGTTTGGAGACTGAGGTGCAGAAGGACTGTTTCAGAGAGCAGAGTTTGGAGACTTGGGTGTAGAAAGACTCTTGCAGAGAGCAGAGTTTGGAGATTAAGGTGCAGAAGGACTGTTGCAGAGAGCAAAATTTGCAGACTGTGGTGCAGAAGGACTGTTTTAGAGAGCAGAGGTTTGAGACTTTGGTGTAGAAAAACTCTTTTAGAGATTAGAGTTGGGAGATTAAGGTGCAGAAGGACTGTTGCATAGAGTAAAATTTCGAGACTGAAGTGCAGAAAAACTGTTACAGAGATCAGAGTTTGAAGACTGGAGTGGAGAAGAACTGTTGCCGAGATCCTATGTAGGAGACTGGGGTGCAGAAGGACTGTTGCAGAGAGTAGACGTTGGAAATTAGAGTGTAGAAGAACTGTTGCAAAGAGCAGAGTTTGGAGACTGGGGTGCAGAAGGAACATTGCAGAGAGGAGAGGTTGGAGACTGAGGTCCAGAAAGATTGTTAAAGAGTGCAGAGGTAGGATACTGGAGTGCAGAAAGACTTACCCAGAGAGCAGAGTTTGGAGACTGGGGTGCAGAAGGCCTGTTACAGAGAGCAGATTTTGGAGACTGAGGTGCTGAAGGATTCTTACAGAGAGCAGACGATGGAGACTGGGAAGCAGAAGGAGTGTTACATAGAGCAGACTTTGGAGATTGGGGTTCAGAAAAACTTTTACAGAGAGCACAGGTTGGAGACTGGGGTGTAGCAGGATTCTTACAGAGAGCAGACGATGGAGACTAGGGAGCAGAAGGAGTGTTACAGAGAGCAGACTTTGGAGATTGGGGTTCAGAAAAACTTTTACAGAGAGCAGAGGTTGGAGACTGGGGTGTAGAAGGCCTGTTACAGGGAGCAGAGGTTGAAGACTGAAGTGCAGAATTATCATTACAGAGAGCAGGTATTGGAGACTGCAGTACAGAAAGACTGTTACAGAGAGTAGAGCTTGGAGACTGGGGTGCAGAAGGACTGTTGCATAGAGCAGAGTTTGGAGTCTAGGGTGCAGAAGGACGGTTACACAGAGCAGAGTTTGAAGCCTGGGGTGCAGAAGGACTGATAGAGAGAGCAGAGGTTTGACACTGAGTTCTAGAAGGACTGTTACAGAGATCAGAGTGTGGAGACTGGGGTGCAGAAGGACTGTTGCAGAGAGCAGATGTTGGAGACTGAGGTTCAGAAGGATAGTTGCAGAGAGAAGAGGTTGGAGACTGGGGTGCAGAAGGCTTGTTACAGAGAGCAGAGTTTGGAGACTGGGGTGCAGAAGACCTTTTACAGAGAGCATAGATCGGAAACTGGGGTGAAGAAGGATTGTTACAAACAGCACATTTTGGAGGCTGGGGTGCAGAAGGATCATTGCAGAGAGCAGAGGTTTCAGACTGACGTTTATTAGGACTGTTACAGAGAGCAGAGGTTGAAATCTGAGGTGCAGAAGGACTGTTACAGAAAGCAGAGGTTGGCAATTGGCATGCAGAAGGACCGTTATAGAGAGAAGAGGTTGGAGACAGGGGTACAGAAGGACTATTAAAGAGAGAAGAGTTTGGAGACTGGGGTGCAGAAGGACTGTTACAGAGAGCAGACGTTTGATACTGAGGTGCAGAAGGATTGTTACAGAGAGCAGAAATTGGAGACTGGGGTGCAGAAGGACCATTACAAAGAGCAAGGATTGGAGACTGAGGTACAGAAGGTTTTTACAGAGAGCAGAGATTGAATACTGGGGTGCAGAAGGACTGTTACAGAGAGCAGAGTTTGGAGACTGAGGTGCAGAAGGACTGTTACAGAGAGCAGAGATTGGAGACTGAGGTGCACAAGGATTGTTACAGAGAGCAGAGTTTAAGACTGAGGTGCAGAAAGACTCTTACACAGAGCAGAGGTTGGAGACTGGGGTGCAGAAGGATCATTGCAGAGAGCAGAGTTTGGAGACTGAGGGGCAGAAGGATCATTGCAGAGACCAGAGGTTTCAGACGGTGGTGCAGAAAGATCGTTACAGAGAGCAGAGATTGAAGACTGGGGTGCAGAAGGACAATTACAGAGAGCACAGATAAAGACTGGGGTGCAGAAGAAATGTTGCAGAGAGCTGAAGTTGGAGACTGGTGTGCAGAAGGACTGTTACTGCGAGCAGAGGTTGGAGACTGGGGTCCAAAAGAACTGATACAAAAAGCTGACATTGGAGACTGGGGTGTAGAATTACTGTTACAAAGAGCAGAGGTTTGAGACTACAGTACAGAAGGACTGTTACAGAGAGTAGAGGTTGGAGACTGGGGTGCTGAAGGACTGATGCAGAGAACATAGGTTGGAGACTGGGGTGCAGACGGATTGTTGAAGAGAGCAGAGGTTGGACACTCAGGTGCAGAAGGATTGTTACATACAGCAGAGGTTGGATACTGGGGTGCAAAAGGACTGATCCAGAGAGCATAGTTTGGAGAATGGTGTTCAGAAGGTTTGTTACAGAGAGCAGAGGATGGAGACTGAATTGCTGAAGGATCATTACAGAGAGCAGAGTTTGGAGACTGAGGTGAAGAAGGACTGTTACAGAGAGAAGAAGTTGGAGACTGGGGTGCAGAAGGATTCTTACAGAGAGCAGAAGATGGAGACTGGGGTGCAGAAGGAGTGTTACAGAGAGCAGAGAATGAAGACTGCGGTGTAGAAGTATTGTTACTGAGAGCAGAGTTTTGATATTGGTGTCCAACAGAACTGTTACAGATAACAATGTTTCGAGACTGGGTTGCAGAAGGATCTTACAGAATGCAATTTGGAGACTGAGGTTCAGAAGATCTGTTACAGAGAGCAGAGGTTGGAGACTGGGGTGCAGAAGGATCATTGCAGAGAGCAGAGTTTGGAGACTGAGGGGTAGAAGGATCATTGCAGAGACCAGAGGTTTCAGACTGTGGTGCAGAAAGATCGTTACAGAGAGCAGAGATTGAAGACTGGGGTGCAGAAGGACAATTACAGAGAGCACAGATAAAGACTGGGGTGCAGAAGAAATGTTGCAGAGAGCTGAAGTTGGAGGCTGGTGTGCAGAAGGACCGTTACTGCGAGCAGAGGTTGGAGACTGGGGTCCAAAAGAACTGATACAAAAAGCTGACGTTGGATACTGGGGTGTAGAATTACTGTTACAAAGAGCAGAGGTTTGAGACTACAGTACAGAAGGACTGTTACAGAGAGTAGAGGTTGGAGACTGGGGTGCTGAAGGACTGATGCAGAGAACATAGGTTGGAGACTGGGGTGCAGACGGATTGTTGAAGAGAGCAGAGGTTGGACACTCAGGTGCAGAAGGATTGTTACATACAGCAGAGGTTGGATACTGGGGTGCAAAAGGACTGATCCAGAGAGCATAGTTTGGAGAATGGTGTTCAGAAGGTTTGTTACAGAGAGCAGAGGATAGAGACTGAAGTGCTGAAGGATCATTACAGAGAGCAGAGTTTGGAGACTAAGGTGAAGAAGGACTGTTACAGAGAGAAGAAGTTGGAGACTGGGGTGCAGAAGGATTCTTACAGAGAGCAGAAGATGGAGACTGGGGTGCAGAAGGAGTGTTACAGAGAGCAGAGAATGAAGACTGCGGTGCAGAAGTATTGTTACTGAGAGCAGAGTTTTGATATTGGTGTCCAACAGAACTGTTACAGATAACAATGTTTCGAGACTGGGTTGCAGAAGGATCTTACAGAATGCAATTTGGAGACTGAGGTTCAGAAGATCTGTTACAGAGAGCAGAGGTTGGAGACTGGGGTGCAGAAGGATCATTGCAGAGAGCAGAGTTTGGAGACTGAGGGGTAGAAGGATCATTGCAGAGACCAGAGGTTTCAGACTGTGGTGCAGAAAGATCGTTACAGAGAGCAGAGATTGAAGACTGGGGTGCAGAAGGACAATTACAGAGAGCACAGATAAAGACTGGGGTGCAGAAGAAATGTTGCAGAGAGCTGAAGTTGGAGGCTGGTGTGCAGAAGGACCGTTACTGCGAGCAGAGGTTGGAGACTGGGGTCCAAAAGAACTGATACAAAAAGCTGACATTGGAGACTGGGGTGTAGAATTACTGTTACAAAGAGCAGAGGTTTGAGAATACAGTACAGAAGGACTGTTACAGAGAGTAGAGGTTGGAGACTGGGGTGCTGAAGGACTGATGCAGAGAACATAGGTTGGAGACTGGGGTGCAGACGGATTGTTGAAGAGAGCAGAGGTTGGACACTCAGGTGCAGAAGGATTGTTACATACAGCAGAGGTTGGATACTGGGGTGCAAAAGGACTGATCCAGAGAGCATAGTTTGGAGAATGGTGTTCAGAAGGTTTGTTACAGAGAGCAGAGGATAGAGACTGAAGTGCTGAAGGATCATTACAGAGAGCAGAGTTTGGAGACTGAGGTGAAGAAGGACTGTTACAGAGAGAAGAAGTTGGAGACTGGGGTGCAGAAGGATTCTTACAGAGAGCAGAAGATGGAGACTGGGTGCAGAAGGAGTGTTACAGAGAGCAGAGAATGAAGACTGCTGTGCAGAAGTATTGTTACTGAGAGCAGAGTTTTGATATTCGTGTCCAGCAGAACTGTTACAGATAACAATGTTTCGAGACTGGGTTGCAGAAGGATCTTACAGAAAGCAATTTGGAGACTGAGGTTCAGAAGGTCTGTTACAGAGAGCAAAGGTTGGAAACTGGGGTGCAGAAGGATTGTTGCAGAGAGCAGAGTTTTCAGACTGAGGTTTAGAAGGAATGTAGCAGAGAGAAGATGTTGGATCATGTGGTTCAGAAAGATTGTTTGGAGCAGAGTTTGGAGACTGGGGTGCAGAAGGATCATTGCAGAGAGGACAGGTTGGAGAGTGGGGTGCACAAGGCCTGTTACAGAGAGCAAAGGTTGAAGACTGAGGTGCAGAAGACCTTTTACAGAGAGCAGAGTTTGGAGACTGGGGTGCAGAAGGACTGTTACAGAGAGCAGAGGTTGGAGACTGGGGTTCAGATGGATCTTACAGAGAGTAGAAGTTGGAGACTTAGGAAAAGAAGGACTGTTGTAGAGATAAGAGTTTGCAGACTAAGGTCCAGAAAGATTGTTACAGAGATCAGAGTGTGGAGACTGGGGTGCAGAAGGAGTGTTACAGAGAGCTGAGTTTGGAGATTGGGGTGCAGAAAAACTGTTACCGAGAGCAGAGGTTGCAGACTGGAGTGCAGAAGGACTGTTGCAGAGAGCAGAGTTTGGAGACTGAGTTGCAGAAGGACTGTTAGAAAGAGCAGAGTTTGAAGACTGGGTTTCAGAACGACTGATACACAAAGCAGAGTTGGAGACTGCGGTATAGAAGGACTGTTACAGAGAGCAGAGGTTGGAGACTGGGGTGCAGAAGAACACAATGGAGTATTATGCAGCACTAAGGAACGACAAAATCATAGAATTTGCAGGGAAATGGATGGCATTAGAGCAGATTATGCTAAGTGAAGCTAGCCAAGCCCTAAAAAACAAATGTCAAATGTCTTCTTTGATATAAAGAGAGCCACTAAGAATAGAACAGGAAGGAAGAGCATGAGGAAAAGACTAACAGTAAACTAAGACGAATGGGGGGAGAGAAAGGAAAAGAGAAGGGAAAACATATGGAAACGGTAGGAGACCTACAGTGATACACAAAATTATAAGAGGTTATGAGGGGCAAGGGGGAGGGGGAAAAAGGGGAGAGAATTGAACAACAGCAGAGGAGGTAGAGAGGGAAGATGGAAGGGGAGGAGAAGAGAGGGGGGATAGTAGGGGATAGGAAAGGTAGCAGAATACAACAGTCACTAATATGCCATTATGTAAAAATGTGAGTATGTAACAGAAGTGACTCTGCATTATGTATTTGGGGAGTTAAAAACCCAATTGAGTCAAATGTATGAAAGATGATATATCATGAGCTCTGTAATGTTTTGAACAATTAATAAAAAAATGGAAAAAAAAGAATATTATATACACCATTAACTACTGTCAACGTGCTGCCTACTAGATTTCTGGAACTCATTCCTTCTACCTAACTATAATTATGTGTTATTTGACCAACACCCCTACAGGCTCCTCATTCTTGGTAACCAACCCCACCTGTGGTAAACACTGTCCTACTTTCCACTTCTGAGATCAACATTTTTAGATTACGCACACAAATGAAGTTTATATGATGCTTTTTGTTTCTGTACCTGGCTTATTTCATTTACTATCCTCCAGGTTCATCCGTGGTATCACAAATGACTAGATTTCTCTCTTTATAGTGAGTAGCATTCACTATGTGTCTATATACTACTTTCTTTGACCATTCATTTCTTGTACATGTTAGTTGATGCCATATCTTGGCTATTGTGAATAGCACTGAATAAACATAGGAGCACAGATACTTCTTTCATGAACTTGTTTTCTTTACATATATACCCAGCATGGGATCATTGGATCAAAGGGAAGTTCTGCTTTTAGTTTTCATTGAACTTCCCCTCTGTCTCCAATGATAGACTGTACTAGTTGACATTCCCACTGGCAGAGTGCAAGGGTGCCCTACTCCACACCTTTGATAACAGTCATCCTCAATGGAGTGAGGTGATGCCTCATATGACTTTGATCTGCATTTTCCTGATGATTAGTCATGTTGAACACATACCACGTACACCTGTGAAACATGCATAAGTACATACACAAAATCTTATGCCTGCATTTTAGGATTTTATTTGTAAAAAAGAAAAATATTTGTCTAATGCACTGACTAATACATTTGTCTAATATCTCTCAATTTGGATTTTCTCATTTCCTCATAATTAGATTCCAGTCACGCATTCTTGCAAAATACCATAGATTTGGTAGTGGGTTTTTCTCAATCAATGATATCAGGAAGCACAGGATGTTGATTTAAATGAACTGGGACAAGTAGAGTACCTAGTAAGTACCCGATCTATAAAGATCATCCTGAAAATGGTGACTTTCCTGATCCTGGTATCCTTCTGTGGACACTTTTAACCCATCCTTGTTAACTTCACCCTAAATTCTTGGAAATCAAGTCAATGGAACAAAGGATTTTTCAAGCTTAAGCATTGGATGCACACTTCCCAGTTTAACAATTCTGCAGCCTTTTCCTTGTGATGTGATTCTACACTCTCTACTTCCTTAGACTTAGTCACTTAGTAGACTCTAGTTTATCAGTGTTCTGCCTTGAAATGGCTTTCATTTCTCTTATCATTACTGTCTTAAAGAGTTTCATGTCTGCTTGCTTTTAAGGTGGTATGCATATTGCCTGATGATAGGAAAAACAGGTATGATGAAATAAAAAAATACTTGTGTGTTAAATCTCCAATTTCAAGCCAGTGTATGGTGGCACATACCCTGACTAAAGCCCGGACATTAAAAACCATGGCCATAAAGATTGCCCAGCAAAAGAATTGCAAGATGGGAGGAGGCCTCTGGAAGGTGGAGACAGGAGTATGTAGGATTTCATTACCTTCTCTTTTATTTGTGAATAGTGAAATTTAAGAGTCTGTTTTTCAATCTAACAATTAAGTTTTGTTCACATTCTGTTCTAAATTTACTTTTTTTATTAAAAAAATGTTGAAAAAGGAAAAAAAAAGTACTGTTACAGAGAGCAGAGGTTAAAAACCATGGTTCAGAAAATCTTATACAGAAAGCAGTGGTTTGAGACTAAGATGCAGAAGGACCGTTACAGAGAACAGAGGTTGGAGACTGCGGTACAGAAAGACTTATACAGAGAGCAGAGGTTTGAGACTGGGGAGTAGAAAGACTGTTGCAGAGAACAGATGTTGGAGACTGGGTTGCAGCAGGACCGTTAAAGAAAGCAGAGGTTTTAGACTGAGTTGGAGAAGGAATGTTACAGAGAGCACAGTTTGGAAACTGGGGTGCAGAACAACCTTACAGAAAACAGAGGTTGGAGACTGCAGTGAAGAAGGAGTGTTAAGGAGAGGAGACTTTGGAGACTGGGGTGCAGAAAGACTGTTGCAGAGACCAGATGTTGGAGACTGCAGTGCATAAGGATCGTTACAGAGAGCAGAGGTTGGAGACTCAGGTTGCAGAAGGATCGTTGAAGAGAGCAGAAGTTTGAGACTGAGTTGTAGAAGAATCCTTGAAGAGAGCAGAGATGGAGACTCGGCTGCAGAAGGATCATTACAGAGAGAAGAGGTGGGAGACTGCCATGCAGAAGGACTGTTACAGAGAGCACAGTTTGGAGACTGGGGTGCAGAAGGAATGTTGCAGAAAGCAGAGGTTGGAGACTGGGGTGCAGAAGGACTGTTGCAGAGAGCAGACGTTGGATACTGAGATGCAGAAAGGCTGTTACACAGAGCAGACGTTTGAGACTGGGGTGAAGAATTATAATACAGAAAACAGAGGTGTGAGACTGGGGTGCAGCAGGACTGTTTCAGAGGGCAGAGTCTGGAGACTGGGGTGCATAAGGTCTGCTACAGAGAGCAGAGGTTGGAGACTGGGTTGCAGAAGGACTGGTATAGAGAGCAGACTTTTGAGGTTGGGTCACAGTAGGATCTTACAGAGAGCAATGGTTGGTGACTGTGGTGCAGGACGAATGTTACAGAGAGCAGTGATTGGAGACTGGGGTGCAGAAGGATAGTGTAGAGAGCAGAGGTTTCAGACTGAGGTGCAGAAAGACTGTTACTGAAAGCAGAGGCTTGAAATTTGGGTACAGAGAGACCATTATAGAGATCAGAGTTTGGAGACTGCGGTATATAAAGACTGTAACAGAGAGCAGAGGTTGGACTATATGGGGCAGAAGGACTGTTACAGAGAGCAGAGGTTGGAGAATGGGGTGCAGAAGGACTTTTACACAGAGCAGAGGTTGAAGACTGGGGTGCAGAAGGACTGTTTCAGAGAGAAGAGTTTAGAGACTTGGGTGAAGAAGAACTGTTACAGAGAGCAGAATTTGGAGACAGAGGTTCAGAAGGACTGTTGAGGAGAGGAGACGTTAGAGACTAGGGTGCAGAATGATTGTTGCAGATAGCAGAGGTTGGAGACTGAGGTGCAAAAAGAGTGTTACAGAGAGCAGAGGTTGGAGACTGAGGTGCAGAACGCCTGTTCCAGAGAGCAGACTGGGTTGAAGAAGGATCTAACAGAGAGTAGATGTTGGGAACCCAGGTGCAGAAGGACTGTTACAGAGAGTAGAGGTTGGAGACTGAGTTGCAAAAGGATCATAGAAGAGAACAGTGTTATAAGACTGAGGTGCAGAAGGACTGTTGCAGAGACCACAGGTTGGAGACTGGGGTGAAGAAGGACTGTTGCAGAGAGCAGACGTTGGAGACTGGGGTGCAGAAGGCTTGTTATAGAGAACAGAATTTGGAGACTGGGGAGTAGAAGGCCTGTTACGGAGAGGAAAGTTCAAAGAAGGGGTGAAGAAGGTCTGTTAGAGAGGGCAGAGTTGGGAGACTGGGTTTCAGAAGGATCTTACAGAGAGCAGATGTTGGAGACTGAGGTGTAGAATGATCGTTGCAGAGAGAAGAGGTTGGAGACTGGGGTGCAGAAGGTCTTTTACAGAGAGCAGAGGTTGAAGACTGGGGTGCAGAAGGACTGTTATAGAGAGCAGAGTTATGGACTACGTTGTAGAAGGATCTTACAAACAGCAGAGTTTGGAGACTGAGGTGCAGGAGGACTGTTACAGAGAGCAGTGTCTGGAGACTGGGATTCAGATGGATCCTGCAGAGAGAAGAGGTTTCAGACTGAGGTGTAGATCGACTGTTATAGAGAGCAGAGGTTGAAGACTGAGCTGCAGAAGGACTGTTAAGGGAAGCAATTTTTGGAGACTGTGTTGCAGAAGGATCATAAATTGAGCAGAGTTTGGAAACTGAGGAGCAGAAGAACTTTTACAGAGAGCAAATGTTGAAGTATGGGGTGCAGAAGGATTGTTGCAGAGAGCAAAATTTTCAGATTGAGGGGCAGAAGGACTTTTGAAGAGAGCAGATGTTGGATACTAGGGTGTAGAAGTTTCATTGCAGAGAGCAGAAGTTGGAGACTGCAGTAGAGAAGCACTTTTGCAGAGAGCAGAGGTTGTTGACTAGGCTACCCAAAAACTTTTTCAGAGAGCAGATGTTGAAAACTGTTGTTCAGAAGAACTGTTGCAGGGAGCAGAAGATGGAGAATGGGATGCAGAATGACTTTTGCAGACAGCAGAGGTTGGAGACTGAGGTACAGAAGGACGGGAAAAGAAAGCAGAGGTTGGAGACTGGCTTGCAAAAGGACCTTTACAGAGAACAGAGTTTGGGGACTGCGGTACAGGAGGACTGTTACAGAGAGCAGAGTTTGGAGACTGGGGAGCAGAAGGAGTGTTGCAGAGTACAGAGGTTGGAGACTGGGGTGCAGAAGGAATATTACAGAGAGCAGAGTTTGGAAACTGGGGTCAGAAGGATCTTTCAGAGAGCAGACGTTTAAGACTGGGGTTCAGAAGGATCGTTGCAGAGAGCAGAGTTTGGACACTGAGGTGCAGAAGGACTGTTGCAGAGAGTAGATGTTTGAGACTGGGGTGCAGAAGGACTCTTTCAGAGAGCAGAGGTGGAAGACTGAGGTGGAGAAAGACTGTTACAGAGAACAGATTCTGGAGACTGGGGTGCAGATGGACTGTTGCAGAGAGCAGAGGTTTATGACTGAGGTACAGAAGGATCATTGCAGAGAGCGGAGTTGGAGTTGGGATGCAGAAGCACTGTTACACAGAGCACACGTTGCAGACTGGGGTGCAGAAGGAATTTTGCAGACACCAGAGGTTGTAGACTGGTGTGCATAAAGACTGTTGCAAATAGAAGAGTTTAGATATGAGGTCAAGAAAGACTGTTACAGAGAGCAGAGGTTGTAGACTGGGGTGTAGAAGGACTGTTACAGAGAGCAGAGGTTGGAAACTGGGGTGTAGAAGGACTGTTGCAGAGAGCAGAGGTTGGAGACTGGGGTGTAGAAGGACTTTTGCAGAGAACAGACGTTGGAGACTGGGGTGCAGATGGATCATTGGTGGGAGCAGAGTATGGAGACTGGGGTGTAGAAGGATTGTAGAAGAGAGCAGAGGTTTGAGACTGGGGTGGAGAATGACTGTTGCAGAGAGAAGATGTTGGAGACTGTGGTGCAAAATGACTGTTGCAGAGAGCAGAGGATGGAGTCTGGGGTGCAGAAAGACTGTTGCAGATAGGAGAGGTTGCAGACTGAGTTGCAGAAGGACGGTTACAGAGGGCAGAGTTTGGAGACTGTGGTTCAAAACGACTGATACAGAAAGCAGAGGTTGGAGTCTAGGGTGAATAAGAACCGATGTCGAGAACAGAGTTTGGAGATTGGCGTGCAGAAGGACCTTTGTGGCGATCAGAGTATGGAGACTGGGGTGTAGAAGGACTATAGCAGAGAGCAGTGATTGGAGACTGAGTTACAGAAGGACTGTTACAGAGAGCAGAGGCCTGAGACTGGGGTGCAGATGGATTATTGCTGAGAGCAGAGTTTTCAAAGTGAGGTACAGAAGAACTGTTTCAGGAAGCAGATGTTGAAGACTTGGGTTAACAAGGACTGTTGCAGCTAGCAGAGGTTTCAGACTTGGGTGCAGAAGGATCGTTGCAGAGAGCAGAGGTTCGAGACTGAGGTAGAGAAGGATCGTTGCAGAGAGCAGAGGTTCGAGACTGAGATGCAGAAGGATAGTTAGAGAGAGAAGAGTTTGGAGACTGGGGTGCAGAAGGACTTTTACAGACAGCACAGTGTGGAGACTGGGGTGCAGAAGAAGTGTTGCAAAGAGCAGAGGTTGGAGATTTGTTTGCAGAATGACTGTTGCAGAAAGCAGAGGTTGGAGCCTGAGGTGCAGAAGGACTGTTGCAGAGAGCAGAGTTTAAAGACTGGGGTTCAGAAGGACTGTTACAGAGAGGAGACGTTGGTGACTGGTTTTCAGAAGTATCTTACAGAGAATAGAATTTGGAGACTGAGGTGCAGAAGGACTGTTACAGAGAGCGGAGTTTGAGACTGGGGTGCAGAAGGATTGTTACAGAGAGCAAAGGTTGGAGACTGGGGTGCAGACGAATGTTACAAAGAGCCATGGTTTGATACTGGCGTGCAGAAGGAATGTTGCAGAGAGCAGATGTTGAAGACTGTGGTGCAGAAAGACTGTTGCTTAAAGCAGAGGTTGTAGGCTGATATGTTTAAGGACTGTTACAGAGAGCAGAGGTTGGAGACTGGGGTGCAGAAGGATTATTGCAGAGAGCAGAGTATTCAGATTGAGGTACAGAAGAAATGTTGCAGAGAGCAGATTTTGTAGACTGGGTTGCACAAGGACTGTTGCAGTTAACAGAGTTTGGAGACTGGGGTGCATAAGGATCATTGCAGACAGAAAACGTTGGAGACTGGGGTGCAGATGGACTGATAAAGAGAGCAGAGTTTGGAGACTGGGGTGCAAAAGGCCTGTTACAGAGAGCAGAGTTTTGAGACTGGGGTGATTAAAGACTGTTACAGAGAGCAGAGTTTGGAGACTGGGTTGCAGAAGGATCTTACAGAGAGCAGAGTTTGGAGACTGAGGTGCAGAAGCACTGTTACAAAGAGCAGAGGTTGGAGACTGAGGTACAGAAGGACCCCTGCAGAGAGAAGAGATTGGAGACTGAGGTGCAGAAGGACTGTTGCAGAGAGTAAAGTTTGGATATTGGTGTCAAGAAAGAGTGTAGCAGAGAGCAGAGGTTTGAGACTAAGGTGCAGAAGGACAGTTACACAGAGCAGAGGTTGAAGACTGGGGTGCAGAAAAATTGACACAGAAACCAGAGGTTGGATACTTTGTTGCAGAAGTACACTTACAAAAAGCAGAGGTTTGAGAATGCAGTACAGAAGGACTATTTCAGAGAGCAATGTTTGGAGACTAGGGTGGAGAATTACTGTTGCAGTGAGGAGATGTTGGAGACTGGGGTGCAAAAGGACTGTTGCAGAGAGCAAAGGTTGAAGACTAGGGTGCAGAAGAACTGTTGCCAAGAGCAGAGTTTGCAGACTGAGTTGCAGAAGGACGGTTATAGAGGGCAGAGTTTGGAGACTGTGGTTCAAAACGACTAATACAGAAAGCAGAGGTTGGATACTGGGGTGCATAAGGACCCTTAAAGAGAACAAAGGTTGGAGACTGTGGTACAGAAGGACTGTTACAGAGAGCAGAGGTTGGAGACTGGGGTGCAGAAGAACTGAGTAGAGAACAGACTTTGGAGACTGGGGTGCAGAAGGATAGTTGGGGCAATCAGAGTATGGAGACTGGGGTGTAGAAAGACTGTTTCAGAGACCAGAGTTGGAGACTGTGGTGTAGAAAGACTGTTTAAGGGAGCAGATGTTGGAGACTTGTGCGCAGAACGACTGTTGCATAGAGCAGAGATTGGAGATTGAGGTACAGAAAAACTGTTACAGAGAGCAGAGGTTAAAGACTGGGTTTCAAATGGAGTATTAAAGAGAGTGGAGTTTTCAGAATGAGGTACAGAAGAACTGTTGCAAAAAGCAGATGTTGGAGACTTGGGTTCACAAGGACTGTTGCAGCGAGAGGAGTTTTGAGACTGGGCTGCAGAAGGATCGTTGAAGAGAGCAGAGGTTGGAGACTGAGGTGCAGAAGGGTGGTTGCAGAGAGCAGAGTTTGAGACTGGAGTGCAGAAGGATCGTTACAGAGAGCAGAGTTTGGAGACTGGGGTGCAGGAAGAATGTTGCAGAGAGTAGAGGTTGTAGACTTGGGTGCAGAAGGACTGATGCAGAAAGCAGAGTTTGGAGACTGAGGTGCAGAAGGACTGTTGCAGAGAGCAGAGGTTAAAGACTGGGGTGCAGAAGACAGTTACAGAGCAGACATTGGAGACTGGGTTTCAGAAGGATCTTACAGAGAAAATAGTTTGGAGACTGCGGGGCAGAAGGACTGTTACAGAGAGCGGATGTTTGAGACTGGTGTGCATAAGGATAATTACAGAGAGAAGAGGTTGGATCCCGGGGTGCAGACAGACTTTTACAGAGAGCATATGTTTGATACTGGGTGCAGAAGGAATGTTGCAGTGAGCAGAGTTTGGAGACTGAGGTTCACAAGTACTGTTACAGAGAGCAGAGGTTGGATACTGGGGTGCAGAAGGACTGTTACAGAGAGCAGAGTTTGGAGACTGGGGTGTAGAAGAACTGTAGCAGAAAAGAGAGGTTGGAGTCTGGTGTGCAGAAGGATCTTACAGAGAGCAGAGGTAGGCAACTTGGGTGCAGAAGGACTGTTTTAGAGAGCAGAGGTAGGAGACTGAGGTGTAGTTGGATAGTTGCAGAGAGTAGAGGTTGAAGACTGGGGTGCAGAAGGCCTCTTAGAGACAGCAGATATTGGAGACTGGGATGCAGAAGGCCTGTTACAGAGAGCAGAGTTTGGAGACTGGGGTGCAGAAGGACTGTTACAGAAATAGAGTTTGCAGACTTGTTTTCAGAAGGGTCTTACAGAGAGCAGAGGTAGGAGACAGAGGTACAGAAAGACTGTTACAGAGAACAGAGGTTGGAGACTGGGGTGCAGAGGGATTGTTGCAGAGAGCAGATTTTTCAGACTGAGGTACAGAAGAACTGTTGCAGAGAGCAGATGTTGGAGACTGGGTTGCACAAGGACTGTTTCAGGCAGCAGAGGTTGGAGACTGGGGTGCAGAAGGATCTTTGCAGAGAGCAGAGGTGGGAGACTGGGGTGCAGATGGACTGATACAGAAAGCAGAGGTTGGAGACTGGGGTGCACAAGGTCTGTTACAGAGAGCCGAGTTTGGAGACTGGAGTGCAGAAGGATCTTACAGAGAGCAGAGGTTGGAGAGTGAGGTACAAAAGCACTGTTTCAGAGAGTAGAGGTTGGAGAATGAGGTTCAGAAGGACCCTTGCAAATAGCAGAGTTCGGAGGCTGAAGTGCAGAAGGATAGTTACAGAGAAAAAAGGTTGGAGACTGGAGTGCAGAAAAACTCTTGCAGAGATCAGAGGTTTTAGACTGGGGTGCAGAAGGACTGTTACAGAGAGTGGAGTTTGGAGATTGGGTTCCAGAAGGACTGTTACAGAGAGCACAGGTTGGAGACTGGGGTGGAGAAGGACTGTTGCAGAGAGCAGATGCTGGAGACTGGGTTGCAATGGACAGTTGCAGAGAGAAGAGGATAGAGACTGGGATGCAGAAGGATCCCTGGGGCGAGCAGAGTATGGAGACTGGGCTGTACAAGGACTGTTACACAGAGCAGAATTTGGAGACTAGTGTTCAGAAGGACTTTGTCAGAGAGCAGATGTTGGAGACTTGGGTGAAGAAGAAATGTTGCATAGAGCAGAGGATGGAGACGGTTACGGAAAGCAGAGTTTGAAGACTGGGATGCAGAAGGACTTTTACAGAGAGCAGAATTTTGAGACTGTGGTGCAGAAAGATCGTTGCAGAGAGCAGAATTTGGAGACTTGGGTTCAGAAGGATGGTTAGAGAGAGCAGAGGTTGGAGACTGTGGTGCAGAAGGACTTTTACTGAGAGCACAGGTTGGAGACTGGGGTTCAGAAAGACTTTAAAAGAGAGCACATGTTAAAGACTGAGGTGCAGGAAAAATGTTGAAGAGAGCAAAGTTAGGAGACTGGGGTGCAGAAGGAGTGTTGCAGAGAGCAGAAGTCTGAGACTGAGGTGCACAAGGACCCTAACAGAGAGTAGAAGTTGGAGACTGTGGTACAGAGGAGTGTTACAGAGAGCAGAGGTTGGAGAGAGGTGTGCAAAAGGATCTTACAGCGAGCATAGGTTGGAGACTGGGGTGCAGAAGGATCTTTGCAGAGAGCAGAGGTTGGAGACTGGAATGAAGAGGGACTGATACAGATAACAGAGGTTGGATACTGGGGTGCAGAAGGCCTGTTACAGAGAGCAGAGTTTGGACACTGGTGTGCAGAAGGACTGTTACAGAGAGCAGAGTTTAATACTGGGTTGCAGGAGAATGTTACAGAGAGTAGAGGTTGGAGACTGAGGTGCAGAAGCACTGTTACAGAGAGAAGAGTTTGGAGACTGAGGTGCAAAAGGACCTTTGCAGAGAGCAGAGGTTGTAGATTGGGGTGCAAAAGTCCCATTACAGAGAGCAGTACTTGGAGACTGGGGTACAGAAGGACAGTTACGGAGAGGAGAGTTTAAAGACTGGGTTGCAAAAAAATCTTACGGAGAGCAGAGTTTGGAGACTGAGGTACAGAAGGACTGTTACAGAGAGCAGCGGTTGGAGACTGAGGTGCAGAAGGATCAGTGCTGAGAGCAGAGTTTTCAGACTGATGTTTAGAAGGTCTGTTTAAGAGAGCCTGAGGTTTGAGACTGAGTTGCAGAAGGACTGTTATAGAGACTGAGGTGCAGAAGCACTGTTATAGAGAGCAGACGTTAGAGACTAGGGTGCAGAAGGACTGATGCAGAAAGCATAGCTTGGTGACTGGGGAGCAGAAGGACTGTTGCAGAGAGCAAAGTTTGAGACTGAGGTGGAGAAGGACTGTTGCAGAGAGCAGATGTTAGAGACTGGGGTGCAGAAGGACTGTGGAAGAGAACAGAGATAGTAGAGTGGGGTGTAGAAAGACTATTGCAGAGAGCAGAGGTTGCAGAGTGAGGTGCAGAAGGACTGTTACAGAGAGCAGAGTTTTGAGAATGTGGTGCTGAAGGACTGATACTGAAAGCAGAGTTTAGAGACTGGGGTGCAGGAGGACCCTTACAGAGAACAGAGGTTGGAGACTGTGGTACAAGAGGACTGTTACACAGAGCAGAGTTTGGAGACTGGGGTGCAGAATAACTGTTGTAGAGAACAAAGATTAGAGACTGGGGTGCAGAAGGACCATTGCATATAGCAGAGTTTGGAGACTTGATTTCAGAAGTAATATACAAAGAGGAGAGTTTTAACACTGAGGTGCAGAAGGACTGTTGCAGCGAGCAGAGGTTGGATGTTGGGCCGCAGTAGGACTGTTGCAGAGAGCAGAGGTTGGAGTCTGAGGTGCAGAAGGACTGTTACAGAGAGCATAGTTTAGAGACTGCGGTGCAGAAGGATTGATACAGAAAGCAGTCTTTGGAGACTGGGGTGCAGAAGGACCGTTACAAAGATAAGAGGTTGGAGACAGCAGTACAGAAGGACGGTTACAGAGAGCAGAGTTTGGAGATTGAGGTGGAAAAGGAATATTGCAGAGAGCAGATTTCGGAGACTGGGCTGCAGAAGGACTGTTGCAGCGAGAAGAGGTTGAAGACTGGGGTGCAGGAGGACTGTAGACCGAGGTGCAGAAGAACACTTACAGAGAACAAAGGTTTGATACTGTGGTATAGAAGATCTGTTACAGGGAGCAAAAATTGGAGACTGGGGTGCAGAATAACTGTTGTGGAGAACAGAGTTTGGAGAGTGGGGTGCAGAAGGACCATTGCAGATAGCAGAGGTTGGAGACTGGGTTTCAGAACGATCATACAGAGAGCAGAGTTTGGACACTGAGGTGCAAAAGGACTGATGCATAGAGCAGAGGTTGGAGATTGGGGCTCAGTAGGACTGTTCCAGAGAGCAGAGGTTGGAGTCTGAGGTGAAGAAGGACTGTTACAGAGAGCAGAATTTAGAGACTGGGGAGCAGAAAGACTGATACTGAAAGCAGAGTTTAAAAACTGGGGTGCAGAAAGACCGTTACAGAGAGCAGAGGTTAAAGACTGAAGTACAGAAGAACGGTAACAGAGAGCAGAAGTTGGAGACTGGGGTTAAAAAGGACTGTTGCAGAAAGTAGATTTTGGAGACTGGGGTGCAGAAGAACTGTTGCAGAGAGCAGAGGTTGCAGAGTGAGGTGCAGAAAGACTGTTGCTGAGAGCAAATTTTTGAGAATGGGGTGCAGAAGGAACCTTTCAGAGAACAGATGTTGAAGACTGCGGTACAGAAGAACTGTTGTAGAAAACAAGGTTGGAGACTGGGGTGCATAGGGACCATTGCAGAGAGTAGAGGTTAAAGACTGTGGTGCAGAAGGAATGTGTCCGACAGAAGAGTTTGGAAACTGGGGTGCAGAAGAATCTTCCATTGAAAAAAGTTTGGAGACTTGGGTGAAGAAGGATTGTTGCAGAGAGCAGACGTTGGAGACTTAAGTGCAGAAGGATCATAACAGAGAGCAGAGGGTGGAGACTGGGGGTGCCGAAGGACTGTTACAGAGAGCAGAGGTTGGAGAGTTGGGTGCAGAAGGACTGTTAAAGAGAGCAGAGTTTGGAGTGTGGGTTCAGAAGTACTGTTACAGAAAGCAGAGTTTGGAGACTGGTTTTCAAAAGATTCTTACAGAGAGCAGAGTTTCGAGACTGCGGTACAGAAGGACTGTTACAGAGAGCAGAGGTTGGAGACTGGGGAGCAGAAAAACTGTTGCAGAGGACAGAGGTTTGAGACTGTGGTGCTGTTCGACCATTGCAGAAAGCATAGGTTGGAGACTGGGGTAGGGAAGGCATGATACAGAGAGCAGTGTTTGGATTCTGGGGTGCAGTAGCATCTTACAGGGAGAATAGGTTAGAGACTGATGTGCAGTAGGACTCTTACAGAGAGCAGAGTTTGGAGACTGGGGTGCAGAAGGACTGATAGAGAAAGCAGAGATTGGAGTTTGTGGTGAAGAAAGGTTACAAAGAGCAGAGGTTGGACTGCAGTACAGAATGTCTTTTACAGAGAGCAGTGGTTGTAGTCTGGGGTGCTGAATGATTGTTGCAGATCAGATGTTGCTAACTAGGGTGCAGAAAGACTGTTGATGAGAGCAGAGGTTGGAGACTGGGGTTCAGAAAAACTGATACAGAAAGCAGAGGGTGGAGACTCGGGTGCAGAAGGACTCTTACAGAGAGCAGATGTTGGAGACTAGGTTGAAGAAGGACTTTTAAGAAGAGTAGAGTTTAGAGACTGGGTTGCAGAAGGACTGTTGCAGAGAGCAGAGGTTAGAGACTGGGATGGAGAAGAATTGTTGCAGAGAGAAGAGTTTGAAGACTTGGGTGCAGAAGGACTGTTGCAGAGAGCAGAGGTTGGAGACAGGTGTGCAGAAAGACCTTTGCAGAGAGCAGAGGTTGGATATTGAGGTGCAGAAGGAATATTAAAGAGAGCAGTAGTAGAAGACTGGGGTGCAGAAGGATTGTTACAGAGAGCAGAGGTTTGAGACTGGGGTGCAGAAGGTTTGTTGCCGAGAGCAGAGGTTGGAATCTGGGGTGCAGAAGTACTTTTACAAAGAGCATAGCTTCGAGACTGGGTTGCAGAATTCCTGTTACAGAGAGCTGAGGTTGGAAACTTTTGTGCAGAAGGACTGTTACAGAGAGCTGAGGTTGGAGACTGGGTTGCAGAAGGGTCTTACAGAGAGCAGAGGTAGGAGGCTGAGGTGCAAAAGGATCATTGCAGAGAGCACAGTTTTCAGACTGAGTTGCAGAAGGACTGTTTCAGAGAGCAGATGTTGGAGACTTGTGTGCAGAAGGACTGTTACAGCGAGCAGGGGTTGGAGACTGGGGTTCAGATGGATCTTACAGAGAGCAGAGTTTAGAGACTGGGGTGCAAAAGTACTATGGCAGAGAGCAGATGTTTGAGACTGGGGTAGAGAAGAATCGTTGCAGAGAGAAAAGGTTGGACCCTGGAGTGCAGAAGGCCTGTTACAGAGAGCAGAGGTTGGAGACTGGCTTGCAAAATCCTGTTGCAAAGAGCAGTGTTTGGAGACTGTTGTGCAGCAGGACTGTTACAGAGTGCAGAGTTTAAAGACTAAGTTGCAGACGGATCTTAGAGAGACCAGACTTGTGAGACTGAGGTGCAGCAGGACTGTTACAGAGAGCAGAGGTAGGAGACTTGGGTGCAGAAGGGTTCTTGCAGAGAGCACAGTTTTCAGACTGAAGTGCAGGAGAACTATTGCAGAGAGCAGATGTTGAAGACTGGGGCACAGAATGATTGTTACAGAGAGCAGAGGTTGGAGACTGGTGTGCATAAAGATCTTACAGAGAGCAGAGATTGGTGACTATGGTGCAAAAGGACTGTTGCCGAGAGCAGAGGTTGGAGACTGGGGTGGAGAAAAATCATTGCAGAGAGAAGAGGTTGGAGACTGGGGTTTGAAGGCCTGTTACAGAGAGCAGAGTTTCGAGACTGGGTTGCAAAATTCCTGTTACAGAGAGCAGAGATTCGAAACTATTCTTCAGAAGAACTGTTACAGAGAGCAGAGGTTGGAGACTGGGGTGCAGAAGGACTGTTGCAGATAGAGGATTTTGGATTCTGTGGTGCAGAAGGACTGTTGCAGAGAGCAGAGGTTGGAGACTGAGGTGCAGAAGGACTGTTATAGAGAGCAGAGGTTGGAGCCTGGGGTGCGGAAAAACTGACACAGAAAGCAGAGATTAGAGTCTGGGGTGCAGAAAGATTGTTATTGAGAGCAGAGGTTGGATTCTGCAGTATAGGAGGACTGTGACAGAGAGCAGAGGTTTTAAACTGGGGTGCAGAAGGACTGTAAAAGAGAGAATATGTTGGTAACTAGGGTGCCATAGGAATGCTGCAGAGAGCAGAGTTTGGAGACTGGGGTGCAGAAGAACTGTTGCGGAGAGCAGACGTTGGAGACTGAGGTGCAGAAGTACTGTTGCAGAGATCAGAGGTTGGAGACTGGGGTGCAGTAGGATCATTGCAATGAGCAGATGTTAAAGACTGGGGTGCAGAAAGACTGATAGAGAAAGCAGAGATAGGAGTTTGTGGTGAAGTAAGAAGGTTACAGAGAGCTGAAGTTGGACTTCAGTACAGAATGTCTTTTACAGAGAGCAGTGGTTGAAGTCTGGGGTGCAGAAGGACTGTTACAGAGATCAGATGTTGCTAACTAGGGTGCAGAAAGACTGTTCCAGAGAGCAGCGGTTGGAGACTGGGGTGCAGAAGGACTGATACCGAAAGCAGAGTGTGATGACTGGGGTGCAGAAGGACTCTTACAGAGAGCAGATGTTGGACACTAGGTTGCAGAAGGACTGTTAAAGAGAGCAGAGTTTAGAGACTAGGGTGCAGAAGGATTATTGCAGAGAGCAAGTTTTCAGACTGAGGTACATATGTACTGTTAAAGAGAGCAGATGTAGGAGTTTGGGGTGCACAAGGACTGTTGCAGCGAGCAGAGGTTGGAGACTGGGGTGCAGAGGGATCGCTGCAGAGAGCAGAGGTTGGAAAGCGGGGTGTAGAAGGCCTTTTACAGAGATCAAAGTTTGGAGACTGAGGTGCATTAGGACTGTTACAGAGAGCAGAGATTTGAGACTAGGGTGCAGAAGGACTGTTGCAGAGCAGATCATGGAGACTAGGGTGTAGAAGGACTATTACAGGGAGCAGAGGTTGTAGACTGGGGTGCAGAAGCATTATACAGAAAGCAGAGTTTGGACACTGAGGTGCTGAAGGACTGTTGCAGAGAGCAGAGATTGCAGACTGGGGTCCAGAAGGACTGATACAGAGGGCAGAGGTGGGAGACTGGGGTGCAGAAGCATCTTACAGAGAGCAAAGTTTGGAGACTGAGGTGCAGAAAGACTGTTGCAGAGAGCAGAGGTTGAAAACTAGGGTGTGGTGCAGAAGGACTGTTATAAAGAGTAGAGTTTGGAGACTTTTGAGCAGAAGGATTGTTGCAGAGTACCGAGGTTTGAGACTGGGGTGCAGCAGGACCGTTGCAGAAAGCAGAGGTTGGAGACTGGCGTGGTAAAGGAATATTACAGAGTGCAGATTTTGGAAACTGGAGTGCAGAAGGGTTTTTCAGAGAGCAGACGTTGGAGACTGAGGTGCAGAAAGATCGTTGCAGAGAGTAGATGTTGGAGAATGGGCTGCAGAAGAATTGTTTAGAGAGCAGATGTTGGAGACTGGGGTGCAGAAGAACTCTTGCAGAGAGCAAAGGTTGAAGACTGAGGTGGAGAAGGACTGTTACAGAGAAAGCAGTTGGACACTGCGGTACAGAAGGATTGTTGCAGAGAGCAGAGGTTTAAGACTGAGGTACAGAAAGATCGTTGCAGAGAGCAGAGTTGGAGACTTGGCTGCAGAAGGACTGTTACACAGAGCACATGTTGCAGACTGGGGTGCAGAAGGAATGTTGCAGACAGCAGCGGTTGGAAACTGGGGTGCATAAGGACTGTTGCAGAGAGCAGAGTTGGATATGAGGTACAGAAGGACTGTTACAGAGAGTAGAGTATGTAGACTGGGGAGCAGAAGGACTGATACAGAAAGCAGAAGTTGGAGACTGGTGTGCAGAAGGACTGTTACAAAGAGCAGAGTTTGGAGAATGCGGTACAGAAGGACTGTTACAGAGAGCAGAGATTGGCAACTGGGGTGCAGAAGGAGTGTTGCAATGAACAGAGGTTGGAGACTGAGGTGCAGAAGGACTGGTACAGAGAGCAGAGTTTTTAGACAAGGTTGCAGAAGGATCTTACAGAGAGCAGACTTTGTAGACCGAGGTGCAGCAGGACTGTTAAAGAGAGCAGAGTTTGGAGACTGGGGATCAGAATGCCTGTTATGGAGAGCAGAGTTTGGAGAACGGCTCCAGAAGGACTGTTACTGATGGGAGAGTTTGGAGACTTGGTTGCAGAAGGATTTTACAGAGAGCAGATGGTGGAGACTGAGGTGCAGAAGAACTGTTACAGAGAGTAGAGGTTGGAGACTGAGTTTCAGAAGAATCGTTGCAGAGAACAGAGGTTGGAGACTGGGGTACAGAAGGATCGTTGCAGTCAGAAGAGTTTCCAGACTGAGATGCAGAAGGACTCTTACACAGAGCAGAGGTTGAAGACTGAGGTGAAGAAGGACAGTTACAGAGAGCAGATGTGGGAGACAGGGGTTCAGGACTGATACCGAGCAGAAGTTGGAGACTGAGGAAGAGAAGGACTGTTACAGAGAGCAGAATTTGGAGACTCGGGTGCAAAAGGATAATTGCAGGGAGCAGAGTTTTCAGACTGAGGTACAGAAGAACTGTTGCAGAGAGCAGATGTTGGAGATTTGGTTGCACAAGGACTGTTGCAGCGAGCAGAGATTGGAGACTGGGGTGCAGAGGGATCGTTCCAGAGAGCAGAGGTTGGAAAGCGGGGTGAAAAAGGACTTTTACAGAGAGCATAGATTGAAGACTGGGCTGCAGAAGGACTGTTGCAGAGCAGATTATGGAGACTAGGGTGTAGAAGGACTGTTCCAGAGAGCAGAGGTTGGAGACTGGGGTGCAGAAGGACTCTTGCAGAGATCAGAGGATCGAGACTGTGTTGGAGAAGGACTGTTGCTGAGAGCAGATGTTGGAGACTGGGGTGCAGAAAGAATGTTGCAGAGAGCAGTATTTGGAGACTGGGGTGCATATGAACTATTGCAGATAGCAGAGGTTGCAGACTGAAGTGCAGAAGGACTGATACAGAGAGCAGAGTTTCGAGAATATGGTGCAGAAGGAGTCATACAGAAAGCAGAGGTTTGAGAATATGGTGCAGAAGGACCCTTAAAGAGAACAGAGGGTGGAGACTGTGGTACAGAAGGACTGTTCCAGAGAGCAGAGGTTTTAGACTGGGGTGCAAAATAACTGTTGTAGAGATTAGAGTTTGGAGACTCGGTGCAGAAGGACTATTGCACAAAGCAGAGGTGTAAAACTGGGTTTCAGAGGATCTTACAGAGAGCAGAGTTTGCACACTGAGTTGCAGAACGACTGTTGCAGAGAGCAGAGGTTGGAGATTGGGGCGCAGAAGGACTTTTGCAGAGAAAAGAGGTTGCAGTTGGAGGTGCAGAAGGACTGTTACAGAGAGCAGAGTTGGAAGCCTGTGGTGCAGAAGGACTGATACAGAAAGCAGAGTTTGGAGACGGGGATGAAGAAGGACTGTTACAGAGATCAGAGGTTGGATACAGGTGTGCCGAAGGATCTTACAGGAAGCAGAGTTTTGAGACTGTGGTGTAGAAGGAGTGTTGCAGAGAGTAGAGGTTGGAGACTGGGGTGCAGAAGGACTGTTGCAGAGAGCAGAGGTTAAAGACTGTTTTACTGAAGGACTGTTACAGAGTTCAGAGTTTAAAGACTGGGTTGTAGAAGAATCCTAAAAAGAGCAGAGTTGGGATAATGAGGTGCAGAAGGACTGTTACAGAGAGCAGAATTAGGAGACTTGCGTGCAGAAGGGTGGTTTAAGGGAGCAGAGTTTTCAGACTGAGGTTCAGAAGGACTGTTGCAGAGAGCAGGTGTTCGAGACTGGGGTGCAGAAAGACTGTTGCAGAGAGGAGAGTTTGGAGACTGGGGTGCAGAAGGACTGTTATAGAGAGCAGAGTTTGGAGACTGGGTTGCTGAAGGATCTTACAGAGAGCAGAGGTTGGAGACTCAGGTGCAGGTGGACTGTTACAGACAGCAGTGGTTTGAGACTGATGTGCAGAAGTATCGTGCAGAGAGCAGAGGTTTCAGACTCAGGTCAAGAAGGACGGTTACAAAGAGCAGACTTTGGGAAACTGAGGTGTAGAAGGACTGTTAAACATAGAAGAATTTGGAGACTCAGGTGCAGAAGGACTGTTACAGGAAGCAGAGTTTGGAAATTGGGGTGCAGAAAGACTGTTACCGTGAGCAGAGGTTGGAGACTGCAGTATAGGACTGTTACTGAGAGCAGAGGTTGGAGACTGGGGTTCAGATGGATCTTACAGAGAGCAGAGTTTGGAGACTGGGGTGCAAAAAACTGTTTCAGAGAGCAGATGTTGGAGACTGGGGTGGAGAAGAATCGTTTAAGAGAGAAGTGGTTGGATACTGGAGTGCAGAAGTCCTGTTACAGAGAGCAGCGTTTAAAGACAGTTTTGCAGAACGACTGTTACAGAGTGCAGAGTTTAAAGACTGGGTTGCAGAAGGGTCTTACAGAGAGCGGAGTTTGGAGACTGAGGTGTAGAAGGACTTACAGAGAGCAGAGGTAGGAGACTGGGGTGCAGAAGGGTCATTGCAGAGAGCAGAGATTTCAGACTGAGGTACAGAAGTGTTGCAGAGAGCAGAAGTTAGAGACTGGGCTGCAGAAGGACTGTTGCAGAGTGCAGATGTTGGTAACTAGGGTGCAGAAGGACTGTTTTAGAGAGCAGAGATTGGAGACTGGGGTGCAGAGGACTGTTGCAGAGAGCAGAGTTTGGAGACTGAGGTGTGGAAGGCCTTTAATAGAGAGCAGAGTTTGGAGAGTAAGATGCAGAAAGACTGTTACAGAGAGCAGAGCTTGGATACAGATGTGCAGAAGAATCTTAAAGAGAGCAGAATTTGGAGACTGAGGTGCAGAAGCACTGTTGCAGACATGAGATGTTGGACACTGGGGTGCACTAGGATCATTGCAGAGAGCAAGGTTGAAGACTGGGGTGCAGAAGGATCGTTGCAGAGAGCAGATTTTGAAGACTGGGGTGCCGAGGCATGCTACAGAGAGTAGAGTTTGGAGACTGGCCTGCAGAAGGCCTGTTACAGTGAGGACGGGTTGGAGACTGAGGTGCAGGTGGACTGTTACAGAGAGCAGTGTTTGGAGACTGCGTTTCAGATGGATCTTACACAGAGCAGAGTATATAGACTGGGGTGCAAAAGGACTGTTGCAGAGAGCAGATGTTGGAGACTGGGGTTGATAAAAATCGTTGCAGAGAGAAGAGGATGGAGACTGGGTGCAGAAGTATGGTTGCAGAAAGTAGAGTTTGGAGACTGGTGTGCAGAAGGCCTGTTACAGAGAGCAGAGGTTGAAGACTTGGGTGCAGAAGGACTCTTACATAGAACAGAGGATGGAGACTGAGGTGCAGAAGGATAGATACTAAGAACAGATGTTAAAGACTGGGGTTCAGACAGACTGTTACAGAAAGCAGAGTTTGGAGACTGGGATTTAGAAAGACCTTTACAAAAAGCAGAGCTTGGAGACTGCAGTACAGAAGGACTGTTACAGAGAGCAGATTTCGGAGTCTTGGGAGAAGTTGACTGTTGCTGAGGACAGAGGTTGTAGACTGTTGTGGAGAAGGAATGTTACAGAGAGCAGAGTTTTGAAACTGGAGTGCAGAAGGATCTTACAGAGAGCATAGGTTGGAGACTATGGTGCAGAAGGAATGTTACAGAGTGCAGACGTTGGAGACTGGGTTCCAGAATAATTGTTGCAGAGAGCAGAGTTTGGAGACTGGGGTTAAGAAGGACTGTTGCAGAGAGCATATTTTGGAAAC
>NW_027521546.1:0-73433 GCF_052094955.1 Ictidomys tridecemlineatus
AATGAAAAAAAATGTAGAAAGTTATTCAGAAGAAAAGAACAGGTCACAAAATCAAAGCTCTCTTTACATTCGTCCCATTCTACCTCTATCTATCTTTAAAATATCCAAAGCAAAATTTCCTAATATTTTTGTACTCTATTTAGTTGTTTGCCTTGTAATCTTAATTTCCAAACATGAAATTAAGTTAATATCTCCCTTTTTATTGAACATAGAAAACCTTCCATTCCATTTACTATCATAAATATTGGAATAGAAGCTCCCATACATATGTATCTGTGATCATCTCTGATTATTTCTTAAAAGTAAAATTATAAGTCACCTGCTTTTAAATACATTGACCTATTTTGTCAGTAGAAACTTTTATTTTTTTAAGTTGTATAAGATACAAAAAATTTTGTAAAATTATATATACTTAGGTATTTTTTTCTTCTTTTGTATTATAAGATTTACCTCACCAAACATTACATTTCCTGAAAAAAAATGATTGATACAATTACTGATTTACTATCATGTTACCCATGCTAATCCATGATCCATTGTTTTGAAATAAAATTTCTGTTTTTTTTTTCAATCTTAAATAAAAAATATTGTAGTAAAACATTAGGCTCTTGGTCCAGATAGATGTGGATTGAAATCCATTTGTTGTTTACTAGATGTTGTTTGTAAAAAAGTCAGCTCATATCTATTCCTCAGTTTGTTCCTTGCTTAGGATATTAATGATGTCTATTTCACAACTGCTTAAAAAAGTTTTGAGCTAATATAAGCTATGGGTCTGGCACATTACATTTACTCAATGCCTTTTATCAAGTAAGAAAATGTCTATCCATTTTTTACTAGTGTTTTTTTTTTTTGGTGTATGTGTGCTGGGTTTTGAATTCAGAGCCTTATGCATACTAAGCATGCACTCTACCACTGGACTTTACCCCTAGTTTCATTTAGTTATAGTTTTTATCATAAAAAGATATTGAATTTTCTTATTTTCTCTGCATCTATTGAATAATATATACTTTTTTCTTATTTAGTCTGTTACTATGGAAATTCGGTTGATTGAATTTTTTGAATATTGAACCAGCCTTGCATTCTGGGATTGATCTCAATTGACTGTAATGTTATCCTTATTCTATAAGGCTGAGTTGAGTTTGGTAATATTGTTGACTGCTTGCTTTTGTGTATTCTATTTTTGCTGTTCTCCAGAGATAATCTATTTCTTGGAGAATTCTCAGCTGTATTCTACTGTTATTTTCAGTCAATGCATGTTAGTGTACTAGTGGGAAACAGAGAAGTGATTTCTGATGTTTCCAGGAAGCCCTGCCTTAGGTACTGTAAACTCAGTCACAGGGATATGGCCCTTCACAGTGACCCACTTTCTAGCAATATGGCTGAGCCTAGTTTCTTATTCCTCCCAATGTTAGACATTACGGCATGTTCCGTTCCATAGCTGCAAAGGTTTTCCGTTGAGTGTCCTAATGTAACAGTTTTCTGTTACTCTTGCCCCTGAAGTTTTACATCTTTTGTTCTATGCAAAAAATCAGGAAATGGATATGGGAGGAGTTTTGACTGCTGTTGCTGCTCTTTGTCCCTCCACCTATCCAAGAAATGATACCATTAAAGACACTTTCTCAAAATACTTCCCTATCTTCATGGGAGCATTTTTGTGGAATCCATGGAGAAAAAGAAAAAATACAAAAATCTTATGTCTATAGCCCTCTGGGTCTTTATGCTCTTAAACCAGTCTATACTTAGTCTTTAGCAATCCATTAACTATTTTTTATTTGAGTTTTTTTTATAAATAAACTCCTATGTATCTAGTGGGTTCTCCCATAGTTAAAAAAATGCCTGGATTATTTTTGGTTGTTATCTCTCCCAAGACGTAGATTAGTTGTTTGCCTTATAATCTTCATCCCTAATAAAGTCAAGGAAAGTCATTAATTTGCATTTTCTTGTGCTCTTTTTTGGTTATTATAATGATGAAAACAACATGCTTTCTAGCTATTTCGATAGATACTAAAGGTGAAATTTGAAGTCTATACACTTACTTTTCAAAAATATTTAGTAATTTCTAATTTAGTTAAATATGTAGTTACTCTATTCAAAACAATCCCATTCCTAGTATATTTACAAGGAAATTATTGCACAGTTCACAAAAATTCTTGTGTAAAAATTCATAATAACTCAAACAAATATTATGCCTTCAGCAGAAGGACAGAAGACAAATCATGGTTTATCATGCAGTGGAATAATTCAGTTACTTTAGAAACACAAATACTGGAACATTAATAACATTGACAAATCTAAAAAAAATTCTGGGTGAAAGAAGCCAGATACAAAATATACACTGTATTTTTCCTTTAAATGAAGTTCAAAAATTAGCAAAACAGCTATAATGGTCAAGTAATAATGGTGGTCTTTTTTTTTTTTCTTGAGCTCAGGGGTGATATCAGTTAAAGCATGAAGAAATTTTTTAAAGTGATGGAAATGTTTTATATCCTGATTTTTGGTAGTTCATATATATGTATAATATTATAAACCTGTACATTTTAGATCTGTTCATTCTTTGAGTACAAATTATAGTTCAATTTTTTAAAATAGCCTTATTTTAAAAATAAGTAATTAATGGGGAAGAGTGGTACCTGCCTGTAATCCCAGGTACTTGGGAGACTAAGGCAGGAGGATCATAAATTTGAAACTCTGCAAGCCCCCCCGCCCCAAATAATTGAAAGGGCTGGGGATATAGCTTCATGGTAGAGTGCCACTGGGTTCAATCCCCAGTACTGAAGTAAGTAAGTAAGTAAGTATGTAAGTAAGTAAGTAAGTAAATTGATAAATAGAAGTGAAAGCATTTTTTGAAGATGATTTTTAACTCAGGATTGGTTGGAACCACATCTAAGTATTTTTTTATGTCTCTAACAGGTTAAGTATTTCCTCCCATTTTTTGCATTTCTCTACTTCTTTTTTACCACAGTGATAGTCCAGGACATATCACATTTTACAAGTGAAATCAGTTGTTTCCTTATCAGGATCTGTTTGAAGCAGTGAATGTGATTGGTGGGTGCATTCGGTCGGTATCACAGATACAAAGCCTTGCTCACCATGATGGATGGGCGTGTGCATGTGTGTGTGTGTGTGTGTGTGTGTGTGTGTGTGTGTGTGTGTGTTTGTGTGTTATTGGTTGTGGGATTGGTCTTGACTGAGAACACTGTCTTAATGTTAGTGGGATGGCAAGTTGGCATCTCAGGCAACATTGATGGCAGAAATCTCAAAGAATATAGCAGGAATCTGCCATCTAAGGCTCATCAAGCTCAGAACACTTGGTTACCCTAATTGCTATAAATGGAAAGACCCTCACTATTGAGTTTCTCAGAAAGCTGCATCACATTGGGGCGGGATAAGGGAGCCCATTTCCATAGAGATGTACCCTGTTTCTATGGAGACTCCAGATAGGCTTCAAGAGGCTGGTGGGATAGTACCAGTGGATGGTGCCAAGCCCTGTGTCATTCTGAGGAGCCTGCTACTTCAGAGGAGGTGGCAGGGTATCAGCCTATGGGGCCGGGACAAGGCTCTGTGAAGCTGTGTCAGGCCTGAATTCTAAGCAAGGTACTTGGCAATAGAAACCTTGGAAAACGTCCCAACCCCCACAATGCCATGGGCCACAAGAGAGCCCAGGTGTGTCTCTGGAAGCCAGGCTTGAGTATGAGCATGGACATCAATGATTGCAGAGTACCAACAATAGGGGACCATAAATCTCTTCCAGGTGAGTGCAGACTGAAAACAGGGACATCTGGAGGGAGATAGACTGGGTTTTAGAAAATCATCAGATCTCTAGGTCTAGAACACGCAGATAGACCCACTCATGGAATTGTGCATGTGAGTCCAACGAGCAGGTGTCGATAACTGTGAAACCTGGTTCCCCAGGTTTTAGACACACCTGTTTAGTTCAAAAGAGTGATGTGAGTGCTAAAACAAGATCAAAATGAAGTGGTCTGTATCTGAAGACCTGCTGTGTTGAAGGTGGGAGAAAATCTCTGAAGCCCTCATGGAGAAGGATATGGAGAACTTTAAAGTCCTAGTTGAAGAGGATACGGTAAAGACAACAAATCAGTTTGGGCAGGCTGGCTAGCTGGTGGGATCACTCAGGAAATCAGGAATATGTGAGGAATAGCAGATGTAGAGGAGGCTTTGGTGGATTTGATTTGAGTAATGTTGAATGTGAGTTATCTGAGGGATAATCACGTGGAAATGCCATTCACAGACAGCCTAGAACTGCAGGTGTGGATTTGGGAGTCATTGTCTTGAAGGCAACTGTTACAGCAAAGGGTGAATATGAAATCGCCCAGGAGAATAGAGAAAGTAGAGAAGGAAATAGAGAAAGTAGGGATTCTTGTGATACTTGGTGTTCACGAAAATTGTAGTAAAAGTTTATCCAGAAATGACTAAAAACACCACACTCTCTAGGTCAGTTGTAGGTATCCCTTTCTCTAAATAATTTCCCTAAACAAGAGGTTACCTTATTAGCATTGATTTACAATAAATCAACTTTGAAATGGAGCTGGAAGCTACATGTACTTGACATTTCTTACGTTCTCTGTTTTCTCTATCAACTACCTGGATGAACTTCAAGTCATTTAAAAATCAGTGACATGTACTTTCTTTTAACTCCTCGTATCAAAAAGATCAATATGACAATCTCTTTTATAGGTAGATATCTAGATGTTTTCAGAAAAAGAAATAAAATTCAACATAGAAGGCAGTTCCAGCAGATTTTACTATGGGAAATTTGTACATGGTCTCTGGATGTGTAAAAGGGAAAACTAAACGTAAATGTTCAGGGATTTAAAAATACAATCTCTGAAGTTGTGCATACTGCTATTGTAAAGGTCATAAATATAAAGGTCAGTTCAGGAGGGACAATTTCATGGGGCATTAAAAAAATCACCCAATGTATGTTTATATAATTTTATCTTCATATAAGTTTTTCCTTGGTTTTACTGGCTAATTTCTTGTAGGTCACGGGTTTGGGGTAGGGTGAAGGATGATACCCAAACAATTTTCCTTATCCTCTCTGCTCTTTATTAATGTAGGGCATTAGATTGAATCATCATCATGGTCACCATTACAATCCATTATTAACAATCATAACTCATGAATGACACTTTGTGACACAATATGTACTTGCTCCTAATATATAATGCATCATAGGAATTAGATCAACTTAATAGTAAACCTTCTGCTCTGCAATAATAATAACCATAATCATCATAATCATCTAGGGCATATTTCACAGAAAAATAATTTGAGTGTGAGTTTTCTAAGATTGCTTCAATACACATAAATGCCTGGCTTTAAATACATTGTTTAATGTAGTTTAAAAGTGGCATGTTTTCTGTAAAAATTAGATTGAATATCGGATAATCCATTTTATCAAAACTTAGTGAATTTCTTTGAAAAGATGAATTTTTACATACCTGAATCCAATCAGGATTTTTCAAATTGAGTAACGAATAGAGACACACATTAGATAAAAATACCTAACACTTATTAAATGCCTATAAGACTTTTACATTCATTAACTCATTTGGTTTACACAACAACCTATAAGATAACCTATTATCGCAATTTTACAGAAGAAAGAATTGAAATTAATGAACAATATATTAATGCAAGTAGGGAAACATCAATGAATCCCTTTAATTTGCATAATGTACATTAATTTGTACATCTTATATGTATTAACAATTATGATTTAAGAAATAAATAAGAAATTGACTCAGAAAATTTATCATGTAATAACTATTATTTGTAGTGATAGTTTGTTACCTGATGATAATACCATATATTAGTAAACTGTCTTATTATCTACAATTCCGAGATATTCTTGTCTTTGGTTCTAATAATTCATTGCACATGATTAATAGGCCAACAGAGCTTTCATTAAAATTCCAAATCTCAGGGACTTAAGAAGCTTAAAGTTTTTAAATATCAATAGAAAGTCGGTGCTTAAGTTAAGCACAACTAATTTTAAAATCTAAATATAAACAAAATGAAATAAATGAGCTAAGTCTTAAAAGAAGAACTTTTTTTTTTTTTTGCTTTGGCAATAAATGAAAAGTTTTGCTGACTAAACTTAGAGATTCATTTCCTAAAACGAAAAAAAAAAAAAAAATGGGCATGACCAAAACGAGGAAAAATGGTGTGATCATGAAAACCCTTATGCACATCAGAGAAACAATAATTCCTATTTGATCTCAATAGCACAAGTAATGATTTAAATTTTTAAATCCAATTTTCATGTTGTTCAGTAAATTGCTTAAAACACACACACACACACACACACACACACACACAGTACAAGGTCAATTTATTCAGAAGAATATCTGAATGGTTCAGGTGCTTGTGGCAATGTGAATTTATTACTGTGAAACCTATGAGCTATCTGGCCTGGCCCAGAATTGTCCTCAAATCCTTCCATGTGGTGTGGTTTCTTGGAGCCGAGGGAAAGATCAGAGGTCATTGTGCAGAACAGTTGGCCTCAGTCAGTGAGTTCCAAGTGTTCCCAGTGATGCTGGTCCATGGACACACTTTGGGGGAGGCTGGGCTCTTTCACCTAACATGCAGGGATGCCCTTACCCCTAAATGGTAGGTTTAAAATCTTAACAAATTCACCAGGAAAAAGCCTCCCTCCTGTCTTGAAGATTCACCACTCAATTCAGCATTTAACATCTCTTTCAGTTCTGTTTTTTTGGGGCCGGGGTGTAGGGGGCCAGTTACCGGAGATTGAACTCAGGGTCTTGACCACTGAGCCACATCCCCAGCCCTATTTTATATTTTATTTAGAGAAAGAGTTTCACTGAGTTTCTTGGTGCCTTGTTTTTGCTGAGGCTGTCTTTTAACTCACTATCCTCCTGCCTCAGCCTCCTGAGCTGCTGGGTTACAGGCGTGCACCACTGTGCCAGCTCTTTCAGTTTTTTTTATTTCACCTGTGCTTCTTCTAGCATAAAGGGTAAAAGAAAGACAAATTATTACCTCTTACGATATGTCAGAGCCTTCTAGTTATAAAATTCTTCAAAATAAAAAATTCTCTTTTCCATTTAGAATTTTAAATTTATTTTCTTGGTAGTGGTTAGTTTCAATTCAAACCAATTTTGTTCCTATACAGGGTCTAATTTAGTCCTAAGCCAGATCTACTAAGAAACCCAAAGAGGATAAGACCTGATCCCTGTCCTGCTGCACCCCTCTCCTGACTCAGGCAATGGCAAGGCCCTACTGAGGTGGATGGCGCAAGGTGTCTATCCTCTGGAGGAGCGCAGTATGTTTCTGGGAATGGGCTGATTTATTTTTGTATTCCTTTAATAAGTATAGTTCTGATTTCTCATATGACCATTAAGTATAAAGGAAAAATCATGACTTTTCCAATTAAATGCAACTACTTCTAAAGCATAGATCTGTTTGCTCTAAATGCAATGATTCAGCTGTGGAGTGTAAATTGTTGATGCCTAAAGAAAAACTTCCTGTATTCCTGTCAAGGAAGTTTTTGAGAAATTAAATTGCAATCTAGAGAAGGAAAATTAATGTTAAGAAGATAGATTAGTGCTTAGTACTGGGCAACTTGTTCTTGTTCCTGTGCACAATGGTTTGTGCTCTTACTTTTGTTTGATTAAAAATAATAACAAATCAACTACTTGCCATAACCATTTCACCGGTTCCAGTCAGTAAGTCAAGAAAGAATAGTCAAGGTATAGGCCAATAGTTTGGGACATTTGTAACTATTATTAAAAGTTAACTAAGCAGAAACAGCTCAAAGCAAAACTCGAACTGAAAGTACAAATGCTTGCTTATGCATAAGCCAAGATACATTCTTCTATTCTAATTGTAGCTACGTAATATTTTGTTTTGTTTGAATAATGATTCCTGTTTTGTAACCACAAAGTACTGTAAGCCTGCCAAAATGAAAAGTATATATGATCAACTTCACAAGTAAAGATTGGGATCAACACCTTCACTTTGGTGTCTGTGTTGTTTCTCCACCCCCTCTTTCGCCGTCTTCTCACCATCCGTTCGTCTCCTGAGACCCTCTGTTTTGAGCTGGTCTCCGACACTGTCCTTCAACCAACTTACAATCTCATGGGAAGATGAACTCAATATGTGCAGGAAACTTGGTAACAATTCTATGTAATCTACAAATTATCACTATTTTCCCTTAGTGTTTGCTTGGGAAGCTCTGGGATGGAGCACTTAATACTTGTCAAAGCCCCTCATTCCATCTTGAATATGAGCTCCTACAGGTCCTAGTTGGGCGTTTCAATTGTGTTCTAAACACTAGGGCAACATCTTGTGTAAATGTGCACTCAGTAAAGGTTTGAAGAATGAAGAAGGTCTGTCAAGTACATCCATGGAGCAGAGTTTTTAAAAGATTCTTTAAAGACGGTACTGTGTGGGACCTAAAGGATCTAACAGAGACTTGACAGAGGCAAGAGGACATTTCTGATCAGTGGTTCTGGTGCAGATATCTCGCTGAGGAAAATAAAGCCTCTGTGGGCATAAGTGAGGCAGCATAGCTCAGCGGCTTCTGAGGAACTCAGTGTCTCCTGTCTTCTAAACATATCGCTTATGGAGACCATCGGCTCAGTTCCCACAGAACAAGCAGCTCTCCATCTTTCTTTCCCAATCAGTCATCTCAAAGTCAGGTGACCGAGAATGAAGTCACTTATGAGTGACCCCAAAATATAATATTTCTAAAGGAGGGGGATTGTGTATGAAGTAGATTACTCACAAGCTTCAGGGATTTATTACAGTTAATAAATTGCTTGAAACTTTCCTCAACAAGCATCCATGTGTTATAAGATAAAGATGAAAACCCCTAGTTAGTGAATGAATACGTTTCTAAACATAACTTTTTGTACAATAATGATTTTTATTTAAACAGATATTTTGGTAGGTCTATTGTTATGCTATATTGTATCATAATGGGAATGTGTCCCTATACTTTCTCCCTAAAAATTATTCCTTTTTTTCCTGCTCATCAAAAGCAGAGGATTAACACTTAGCATTACCTATTGTTTACCATAAGTAATTTTCCAAACACATCATCTCATTTAAAGAATTTTGCATACCAGGGTTTCTGGTTATGTTTTGGGTTTTCTTCCAGTACTGGAGGCATCATGCTAAATCCCTCAGGTTTTGTGATAACCTCTGAAGTTATTTCTACTCTGGAAATACAAGTAGTATTGTGGAACCTAAGACACACATAGAAAAGGTGTTATGATAGGTCATTACATAAATGCCATCAAAATTGTAATAAAAATATGTACAATATTCTGTAATATGTTTTTAAGGTGTAGGTATATCCTGATTCTGGGATAGTGTTTTTGAAAATTATGATGTTAAATAAACTACTTACCAGCAACTCTCACAGAGAGGCGTAGATTTCTGGTTTTGGTGTTGCCCTTGCTGCTCTCCATACTAGCACCTGGGCTGCAAAGAAAGCTCTTGGTAAAACTGGCTGTTGGTCTCCATTCACCACAAAATGGACCTGTTATTCTGAGAGTTGCCTGTCGCATATCTGTGGCCTCATGAAGGAGTCAAAATCCACTGATCTCTCACAATTAATTTTGGTGTGATGGACATTTATAGAGGTCTGGGGCCGACCTGTTGGGAATATGCATCGTGCCTTTCCTCTGCAGCTGCTCTGGGACTCCTCAGTGTGCAAACACAACTCAAGGGAAACGGCTTGAGTTCAACTGCAACAATGGAGAGCAGTTAATTCGCTGTTGGATTCATTAATGTCTTGACAATCACCTGTTCCCAGCATGCGGTGAGAAGATCAGTGTCCTCTCTCTTCTGGGATGTGGGTGAGCGAAGTTCAGAGTGAGATTTCTGCTAAAAAGTTGTGAGTGGCTGAAACCTCAAGACTGCCTTCCCTTGCCACTATGGAGAGAATGGGTCAGGGTGGGCGTACACTTATTGGGATGGATTTCGCACGGCATATGAAGTTTTTCCTTCGTGTTACATACTTTGCAAGATGGACAGATATCAGAAGCCACAATATTAAAAGCATCCCCACTATCTTCAGCTCATCCACTCCTGCTAAGGGCTAATCCCTTACCAAACCCTGTATGACTTCATGCCCCTTAATTTTATGATCCTGCTGATGCTCATGACCTGGTGAAGAAATTGTTTGCTATGGAGTTTAAAAGTAGGGGGAAAAAAAGAGTCATCAAACAGCTCTTTCGGGCACAGATGGAGAAAAGACAACAAACTTTAAAGTCTTGTAGTATTTTACTGCACAAAAATAAAAATAAAAGTATTAGATAAAGAGGTAAGTCTCTAAAACTTAAAATTTCCCATAATACAATGGGGTTTTCCTCATGCTTAGGAGAGACACATTAACAGTACTCCTAAAAAATCTTAGAATGATTAGCCATCAGGGAAAGGCAAAGCTAAAGCACATTTGATGAAGCACTTCACACATTCCAGGGTCGTCACAATAAAAGGAATGATAATGATGTGTTGTTAAGAGAGTGAGGAAATCAGAAGCTTTATTCACCACCCTTAATAATAAGGTAAGCTGGTTCCACTGGTCTGAAAATGATCTGGAACTTCTTCAGAAAGTTAAATATGGAGTTAACGATCCACCTCTTCCACTCCTACTTACAAACTCAAGATAAATAAAAAAAGTTGTCAACCAATGATTAGTACATGAATGTTCATATAATGTTCATATTATATATAATGTTGATATTATATATACGAATCTTATTCATATTAGTCAAAAAGTGAAAATGACTAGGCAGGTCTGTAATCTAGCTACTCAAGAAGCTGAGGTAGGAGGATCACAAATTCAGGGACAACCTGAGCAAATTTGCAAGACCCTGTCTCAAAACAATATTTTTAAAAGGGTTGGGCTTTGGCTTAGTGGTAGAACATTGTTTAGTGTGCAGGAGGCTCCGGGTTCAATCTGCAGTAGGACACACACACAGACACAAAGTAAAAATTACTATGCAGTGGGAAATGAATAAAAAAATGTGGCATTTTCATAAGATGGAAATCAGTCACAATATGGAGGGATAAACTAAAATACTTATACAAGCTACCATATAACTGAAAATTGCAAACATCCTAAGTGAAAGGAGTCAGATCCAAAAGGCGTATATGGTATTACTTCATTAAAAATATCCACAGAAACTCGAGTGTATACATGGGTCTTTCCACATGTGAAGGAGAAACACAGAAATGGTGTTTATTTAAAACTTAGAATCAAGATCCATTAGGAAAATGCAAGTCAAAGTCACATTGCACATAGCACTTCTCATTCACTAATGTTGGCTAGAGCTGCAATATTGGGGGAAAGGAGATTGACTGCTTTGGGTATAGGCTTTTTTTGGAGAGGTAAGTAATGAAAATATTCTGAAATACCTGTGGATTACGAAACACAGGTGAGGTCATAATGTGTCACATACTTAGCACAGTGTTCTTCCCCTGGTTGGAGGGGAACCACAGTGGTCATGAGACACTGTGTATGGAGAGAGCGCTCTTGTAATTGCTGCTGAGGAGTTCACATATTTCTACAACTAAGACATTTCCTAGAATGAAACCATCATCTAGTTCTAATCTCACTATACTGTCTGTCTCCCAGCCAGCTTCCTCAGGGCACTCTGGACCTCGTTGCTTCTCAGGCTGTGAATGATGAGCCTCAACATGGGGGTCACCACACAGAAGAGCACAGAGACCAGGGTTTCCATGTCCAGCTTTCTCTGGGCCTGTCATAGTGGAAGTTGGCTCTTCCATAGAAGACCACCACGACAGTGAGGGAGGACGCACAGGTAGAGAAGGTCTTCCTCCTGACCTGTGCAGAGGGAATCCCCAGAATGGCCGCCATGATGTGTGTGTAGGAGCCTGCAGTGAAGAAGCAGGGGCTCAGGCACATGGTGGCACTGATAACGTGGAGCGCAGACTAGTTGACAGAGGTGTCTGAGCAGGAGAGCTTCAGGAGCAATGGGGGATCACTAGAAAATGGCTGATCTGGTGGGGCCCACACAGAGTGAGTGTGTTGGCCAGCACAGTGTGTGTGACCATATTCACCAGCCCACACAGACAGGACCCAGTCACCAGGCCAACACAGACCTTCACACTCATGATGACTGGGTATTGAGGAGGACGGCAGGTGGCCACACAACAGTCATACTGGCCACACAGCCAGTAAGAAGCCTTCTGTGCCAGCACTTGTCACCAATAAGAAGATCTGGGAAAGGCAGCCCTCATAAGAAATGGCCTTCTTCTCCTAGCAGAAGTTCACCAGCAGTACTGGGAGGGTGTTGGATGTGTAGCAGATGTCCAAGAAACTCAAATTGCTGAGGAAAAAGTACATTGGAGTGTGGAGAGCAGGACTGACCTTGGTGGTCACTGTTATGAGCATGTTCCCCAAAAGAGTGGTCAGGTAAATGACCAGAAAGAGTAGGAAGAACCAGCCCTGTAGGTTGAAGTGGTTGGAAAATTTCAAGAAGATGAATTCAGTGACAAATGATTGATTGCTCATTTCCAATGTTGTCATAGCTACAAAACAGAGAAAAAAGAGACCATGATGAGAATGGACTGAGAACACCCCAAACAGTCTTGTTAATCTGCAGGAAGATGGCAAATAATATCGAATAAAAATCAGCTGGGAGACTGATAACTTGTGGGACTGGTCTCAGGAAATCAGAGCCATGGAGCCGCACACATTTGCAGGGGTGATGGTGAATGAAAGTAACCAGAGAATTGCTAGAAGCCAACAGAAAGCCATTCTACCTCATCATGGTGTGAAGTAATTTTTTACTGTCTCAGTAATCTCTGTCTTCCTGTTGTCCTTTTATGTAAACATAGGATTTTTGGGGAAGTTCATTTTCATTGCAAATGTTATAAAAAAAATTTACAAAGCAGAGTCATCATCTGCAGAAGCAGTCAGTGTTGCCTTCACTGTTTTGCAATGTAGAGTTTTTCTCATTTTACATCAATCTTGATCTCTGTGTTCAGAAAGGCAGAAGTTAACTATTCCTGTACAATGCTGAAATTATCAGGGCCAGAGAAAAATAGAGGAAAAAAGTTGATGAAGTGGGGTTGGACTGGCTATCTTAAGTATACAGGGAAGATCAGTGGAGTAGAAGAAGAATGAGAGGGCAGAGAGGTTTGGGTAGGGAGGAAATGTGAAAGGTCTTTACGTAGGTCATGTTATGTGCACATGGAAGTCTACCACAGGGGACTGCACCTGTATGTATATGTAGAAAGCACCAGTCAGAAATTAACAGATAAATGACCCATAGAAAGATCAGTAGAGAAAGGAGAATGGGGGCGGGAAGGTGAGGGAGATGGGGGGTGGGGACTGAATGGAGTAAATCAGATTTCATGCACGTAGGATCTTTTCCAAATCAACCCAACTTCTATGTATAACTATTATGCTCTAATAAAAAAAATTAAGAAAATGACATGATCCTATCAGCAAAGAGTGAGATTTAAATTCTTCTTGACCTATTTGTATACCTTTAATTTATTTCTTTTGTCCAATGGCTCTGGCAATTTCAAGGATGAAGTTGAATAGAAGTGGTGAAAGAGGGGGCACCCTGTCTTCTTCCAGTTTTTAGAGTGAATATTTTCAACCTTTCTCTACTTAGAATGATGCTTCCTTGGGTTTAGCATAGATAGCTTTTACGATGCTTTTACAAAGTTCCTTCTGTCACTAGTGTTTCTACTTTTTTGACAGGTAGTGGTGCTATATTTTGTTAAATGTTTTTTTCTGCATCTATTGAGATGATCAATAAGCTTACATCTCTCTTAAATAAACTTAATATCTCCACTTTTTGCTAAACATTCACATAATCTCCAGTCCTATAAATATTTTAATGAACATTTTCCTACATAAACATATGTGACCATTTCAAATTATCTCTTCAGAATAAAATTTAAATCTGACATAAAAGAATTTGTTGTGCAGTTTCTATTTAAAACTAGCTCATGGGAGACATTATATTAAGCTCATGGGAGACACATAAAGAGAAACAGCAGTTTTTCACTTCTTAGTGGAAGCTAAAAAGTTGATCTCAGAGAAGTAGGGAGTAGATCGGTAGTTATTGGAGCCTGGGAGAGAATCACAAAAATCATTGTGAGTCTGATTTCTCAAAGAAGCATGTGAAGGACTGCCTGAAACATGCCCTCTGAGTGTGGTCCTTAAAACAAATAAGAGTGGACTTCTAACAGGGTCCTCAGAAAATCTTTCTTCTCTCCTCAGTGGGCAGCAGGAGGTCCATTGGTCTGGCTGCCTAGGAGCTAGCTGTGGTGTGCAAATGGGCAGGACCAGGACGGCTGGAGAATCTCAATAATCACTAGTAGACTGCATTCTAGGTGAGGGCAGGCTGGAAACAGGCCATTCAGTAGGAAATGTCTTGAACTCTGAAAATGACAGAATCTGTAGATTTAGGAAACGGATGTGGGTCCAATCCACTCATAACACCTACTCCCTGGGTCAGTTCACGGTTGCCACAGTTACCACAGGCCTGACCAGAACAACCCGGAGGGGGAGATACACTCTGGCCTCCTGGCTTGGAGGTTTGGTCTGGGGCCAGCTGACCCATTGCTGCCGGCCTGAGATGAGGTGGAACGCCGAGGTGGAAAGGAACAAGGGGGAAAGCATTCCTAGCTCATGGCAGCCAGAAGTTTGGGGCGGGGGAGGGGACAGGAGGAGACAGTTCGCAGAGGACAAGATGTGATTCCCCAGGGCATGTCCCAGGCCACACTCCACCTTCCCACACTCCTCTCAGTACAGTGGGCCTTTCAGATAATTAACCGACAAAATGGATGGATCCACAAATTAGGTCACAAGTCTCACAGTCTAATCATTTCACCTCTGAACACTGCTACTGTGGCTGACCCTGAGCTATTGGTGGGGGGATACCTTATTTCTAAGCCATAATAGTACCTACAGTCCATGTGCTTTGGTTAGCATTCCTTCATGTAGTCTAGGAGAGTAATCGGGTGCCAAAACAAGATTAAAAGGAAATATCTGGTAACTGAAGATGTGACATTTGGAGCTGGGGAAAAGCTCTGAAGAGGAGTCCTGGGTGGAGCACTTTAAAGTCCTGGTGACGAAGACAGAAAAGGGGACCTGGTCTGTGGGGTAGCTGAGTGGCAGTGGGATCACTCACTAAAACATAAAAAAATGAGAAGGAGCATGTCTGGGGAGAGGAAAAGAGGAAAGGAGGTTGGGCCTGGAGTCTGGGTATCTGCGGGGTCTCCCCTAGGAGATTTCAGGAGGCAGCGGGACAGGTTCCCAGGAGATAGGCCTGGGAGTCATGGCTTAGAGTGATTGTGGAAGTCACAGAAGCTCATAAAGCCAAAAGAGAGCAGGGTGAGGAGAGAGGGCCTGATAGACTGTGCGGAAAAGAAGGTGTCCAAAAGGAGGCTCACCAGCTATCAGCAATCATTCTGCACAACAGGGTCAAAGATCTGCTCTCTGTACCAGGCCTTCTGCACCCCAGTCTAAAACCTCTGCTCTCTATACCAGTCCTTCTGCACCCTAGTCTACAACCTCTGCTCCCTGCAACAATCCTTCTCCAACCCAGCCTCCAAGTTATGCTCTCTGAAACTCCTTCTGCAACCCAGTCGCGAATATCTGCTGTCTGCAACACTTCTTCTGCACCTCAGTCTGAAAACTCTGCTCTCTGCAACAATCATTCTGAACCCCAGTCTCCAACCTCTGCTCTCTGTAACAGTCCTTCTACACCTCAGTCTCCAAACTCTGCTCTCTATAATATCCTTCTGCACAACAGTCTCCAAACTGTGATATTTGTAACAGGCCTTCTGCACCCTAGTCACCAACCTCTGCTCCGTGCAAGAATCCTTCTGCACCCCAGTCTTTAAGTTCTGCTCTCTGAAAAAGTCTCTCTTCAGCCCACTCTCGAACATCTTCTCTGTGCAACAGTCTTTCTGCACCTAACTCTGAAAACTCTGCTCTCTTCAACAATCATTCTGCAACCCAGTCTCAAAACTCTGCTCTCTGTAACATTCCTTCTGCACCTCAGTCTCCAAACTCTGCTTTCTATAATATCTTTCTGCACCCCAGTCTATAAACTGTGCTATCTGTAACAGTCCTTCTGCACCCCAGTCTCCAAACTCTGCTCTCTGTAACAGGCCTTCAGCACCCCAGTCTCCAACCTCTGCTCTCTGTAACAGGTCTTCTTCACCCCATTCTCCAACTTTTTCTCTCTGAAACGATCATTCTGCACCCCAGTCTCCAACCTGTGCTCTCTGCAACAGTCCTTCTGCCCTCAGTATCCAACCTCTGCTCTCTGTAAGATCCTTCTGCACCCCAGTCTCCAAACTCTGCTCTTTGTAACAGTCCTTCTATACCGCAGTCTCCAAACTGTGCTCTCTGTAATGGTCGTTCCGCACCCCGTCTCCAAACTCTGCTTTGTGTATCAGTCGTTCTGCACCCCAGTCTCCAAACTCTGCTCTCTGTAACAGTCCGTCTGCAACTCATTCTTCAACCTCTGCTCTCTGAAACAGTCCTTCTGCACCCCAGTCTCAAAAGTATGCTCTCTGCAACATTTTTTCTGCACCCCAGTCTCCAACCTGTGCTCTCTGTAACTGTCCTTCTGCACCCCAGTCTTTAACCTCTGCTCTCTGTAAGACCATTCTGCACCTCAGTCTCCAACCTCTGCTCTCTGCAATGATACTTCTGCACCACAGTCTTCAAACTCTGGTCTCTGTAACAGTTCTTCTGTACCTCAGTCTCTAACCTCTGCTCTCTCTAACAATCTTTCTGCAACTCAGGCTCCAACCTCTGCTCTGTGTAACAGTCATTCTGCACCTCAGTATCCAACCTCTGCTCTCTGTATCGATCCTTCTGCACCTCAGTCTCCAACCAATGCTCTCTGTAACAGGCCTTCTGCACCGCAGTCTCCAACCTCTGCTTTCTGTAACAGTTCTTCTGCACCCCAGTCTGCAAGCTCTACTCTCTGTAACAGTCGTGCTGCACCCAAATCAAAACTCTGCACTCTGTAAAAATCATTCTGAACCCCAGGCTTAAAATTCTGCTCTCTTTAACAGTTATTCTGAACCAGAATCTCCAAACTCTGCTATCTGTAACACTGTTTATGCACCCCAGTCTCCATACTCTGCTGTCTCTAAGAATCTTTCTGTACCCAAGGCTCCAACCTCTGCTTTCTGTAAAAGTCCTTGTGCACCTCAGTCTCCAAACTCTGCTCTCTGTTATAATCCTTCTGCACCTCAGTCTCCAAACTCTGCTCTCTGTAACAGTCCTTCTGCACCCCAGTCTCCAACATTTTCTCTCTGCAATGGTGCTTCTGCACCCCAGTCTCCAAACTCTGCTCTCTGCAACAGTCTTTTCACCCTAGTTGCTCTCTGCAACGATCCTTCTGTACCCTAGTCTCCGAACTGTGCTATCTGTAACAGTCCTTCTGCACCCCAGTCTCAGACCTCTGCTCTCTGTGAAAGGCCTTCTGCACTCCAGTTTCCAAACTCTGCTCTCTGTAACAGGCCTTCTGCACTCCACTATCCAGCCTCTTCTCTCTGCAACAATTTTCTACAACTCAGTTTCCAAAAACTACTCTCTGTAACAGTCTTTCTGCACCCTAGTCTCCAACCTCTGCTCTCTGTAAGATTCTTCTTCGCCTCAGTCTTCAACCTCTGCTCTCTATAACAGTCTATATGCACCCCAGTATCCAAACTCTGCTCTCTGTAACAATCTTCTGCACCTAAATCTCCAACCTCAGCTCTCTTCATCGGTCCTTCTGCACCCCAGTCTCCAAACTCTCTTCTCGGCTACAGTCCTTCTGCAACCCAGTCTCCAAACTCTGCTTCTGTATCAGTTTTTCTGTACCCCAGTCTCCAACCTCTGCTCTCTGTAACAGTCCTTCTGCAGCACCTCAGTCTACAACCTCTGCTCTCTGCAACATTTCTTCTGCACCCTAGTCTCCAACCTGTGCTCTCTGTAACTGTCCTTCTGCACCCCAGTATCTAACATCTGCTCTCTGTAAGTATCGTTCTCTACCACAGTCTCCATCCTCTGCTCTCCTCAACAATCATTCTGCACCTAAGTCTCCAAACTCTGCTCTCTGCAACGATCCTTCTGCACCCCAGTCTTCAACCTCTGCTCTCTGTAACAGTCCTTCTGCACCTCAGTCTCCGAACTATGCTCTCTCTAAGATCTTTCTGCAGACCAGTCTAAAACATCAGCTCTCTGAAACGATCCTTTAGAACCCCAGTCTCCAAACTCTGCTCCCTGTAACAGTCCCTCTGTACAGCAGTCTCCAAACTCTGCTCTCTGTAAAGGTCCTTCTACACCCCAGTCTCCAACATCTACTTTCTGTATTAGTCCTTCTGCACCCCAGTCTCCAAACTCTGCTCTCTGTAACAGTTCTTCTGCAAACCAATCTCCAAACTCTGCTCTCTATAACACACCTTCTGCACTCCAGTTTCCACCCTCTTATCTCTGTAACAATTCGTCTGGACAGAAGTCTACAACCTCTGCTCTCTACATTGTTCCTTCTGCTCCTCAGTCTCCAAACTCTACTCTCTGTAAAAGTCCTTCTGCAACTCAGTCTCCAAACTCTACTCTCTGTAAGATCCTTCTGCAACACATTCTCCAAACTCGTCTCTCTGTAACAGGCCTTTGGCACCCCAGTCTTATAACTCTGCTCTCTTTAAAAGGCCTTCTGCACCCAAGTCTCCAACATCTCCTCTCTGCAATGGTACTTCTGCACCCCAGTATCCAAACTCTGCTCTCTGTGACAGTTTTTCTGTACCGCAGTCTCCAACCTCTTCTCTCTGTAACAGTCCTTCTGCAACCCAATTGCCAACCTCTTCTTTCTGTAATAGTCATTCTGCCCCTCAGACTACAACTTATGCTCTCCGTAACAGTCCTTCTGCACCTCAATCTGAAACCTCTGCTCTCTGCAATGATTCTTCTGTACCCCAGTCTCCGAACTGTGCTATCTGTAACAGTCCTTCTGCACCCCAGTCTCAGACCTCTGCTCTCTGTAAGAGGCCTTCTGCACCCCAGTCTCCTTACTTTGCTCTCTGTAACAGTCCTTCTGCAACCCAGGATCGAACATCTGCTCTCTGCAACAGTCCTTATGCACCTAAGTCTGAAAACGCTGCTCTCTGCAACAATATTTCTGCATCCCAGTCTTAAACCTCTGCTCTTGTAACACTCCTTATGCACCTCTGTCTGCAAAATGCTCTCTGTATGATCCTTCTGCAACCCAGCCTCGAAACTGTGCTATCTGTAACAGTCCTTGTGCACCCCAGTCTCCAAGGTCTGCTCTATGCAACAGTCCTTCTGCACCCAGTTCTCCAACCTCTATGCTCTGTAAGATCCTTTTGCACCACAGTCTTCAAACTCTGCTCTCTGTAACAGTCCATCTGCACCTGAGTATCCAACCTCTTCTCTCTGCAACAGTCCTCCTGCAACCCAGTCTCCAAACTCTACTCTCGATAAGATTCTTCTGCACCGCAGTCTCCAAACTCTGTTCTCTGAAACAGTCCTTCTGCACCCCGGTCTCAAACCTGTGCTCTTTGTAACGGTCCTTCTGTACTGCAGTCTCCAACCTCTGCTCTCTGTGAAGATTCTTCTGCACCCCAGTCTCCAACCTCTGCTCTCTGCAACAGTCCTTCTGCACCCTAATCTCCAACCTCTGCTCTCTGCAACATTTCTTCTACACAGAGGTCTCCAAACTGTGCTCTCTGTAACTGTCATTCTGGACCCCAGTCTAAAACCTCTGCTCTCTGTAACAATCCTTCTGCACCAGAGTCTCCAACCTCTGCTCTCTGCAGCGATCCTTCTGCACCACAGTCTCCAACCTGTGGTCTCCATAACTGTCTTTCTGACCCCAGTCTCCAACCCCTGCTCTCTGTAAAGATCCTTCTGCACCTCAGTCTCCAACCTCTGCTCTCTGCAACAATCTTTCTGCACCTCAGTTTCCAAACTCTGCTCTCTGTAACAGTCCTTCTGCACCTCAGTCTCCAAATTCTGATCTCTGTACCAATTTTTCTGTACCTCAGTCTCCAAACTCTGCTCTCTATAACAGTCCTTCTGCAACTCAGTCTCCAACATCTGCTCTCTGTAACAGGCTTTCTGCACCCCAGTATCCAGACTATGCTCTCTGTAACAGTTCTTCTGAACCCCAGTCTTGAACCTCTGCTCTCTGTAACAGTCTTTCTGCACCCGAGTCTCCAAACTCTGCTCTCTGTAACAATTCTTCTGCACCCCAGTCTCCAACCTCGGCTCTCTGTACAGTTCTTCTGCACGACAATCTGCAAACTCTGCTCTCTGTAACAGTCCTTCTGCACCCCAGTCTTTATCCTCTGCTCTCTGCAACATCCTTATGCACCTCAATCTCCAATCTCTGCTCTCTGTAACAATCCTTCTGCACCTCTGTCTCCAAAGTCTGTTCTCTATAACAGTCCTTCTGCACTCCAGTCTTCGACATCTGTTCTCTGCAACTTTCTCTTCTGCACCCAAGACTCCAAACTCTGCTCTCTGTAACAGTACTTCTGTACCGCAGGCTCCAAACTCTTCTCTCTATAACGGTCCTTCTTCACACCAATTGCCAACCTCTGCTTTCTGAAACAGTCCTTCTGAACCTCAGACTCCAACCTCTGCTTTCTGTAACAGTCCTTCTTAGCCTCAGTATGAAACCGCTGATCTCTGCAACAATCTTTCTAAACCTTAGTCTCCAAACTGTGCTATCTATAAATATCCTTCTGCACCCCAGTCTCCAACATCTGCTCTCTGTAACAGGTCTGCTGCAACCTAGTCTCCAAACTCTGCTCTCTGTAACAGGCCTTAGGCACCCCAGTCTCCAACCTCTGCTCTCTGCAAAAGTCCTTCTAAACCCTAGTCTCCAACCTCTGCTCTCTCCAATGATCATTCTACATCCCAGTCTCCAACGTTTGTTCTCTGTAAGATCATTTTGCAGGCTGTTCTTCAAACTTTTCTCTCTGTACAAGTCATTCTGCACCTCAGTCTCCAACCTCAACTCTCTGCAACGGCTCTGCTGCACCCCAGTATCCAACCTCTGTTCTCTGCATCTGTCCTTCTGCACCCCAGGCTACAAATTCTGTTCTGTAACAGTCCTTCTGAACCCCAGTCTCCAAACTCTACTTTCTGTATCACTTATTCTTCACCACCGTCTAAAATCTCTTCTCTCTGTATCAGTCCTTCTGCACCCCAGTGTCCAAACTCTGCTTTCTGCAAAAGTCCTTCTATACGCCAGTCTCCAACATCTGCTCTCTGCAACGATCCTTCTGCATCCCAGTCTCCAACGTCTGCTCTCTGCAACAGTCCTTCTACACCACAATCTCCAACCTCTGCTCTCTGCTAAAGCCCTTCTGCCCCCCAGTCTTTAACCTCTGCTCTCTGCAACATTTTTTCTGCACCCAAGTCTCCAACCTGTGCTCTCTGTAACTTTCCTACTGCACCCCGGTCTCCAAACTTTGCTCTCGGTAGCGATCCTTCTGCACCTCAATCTCCAACCTCTGCTTAAGGCAAAGATTTTTCTGCATCCCAGTCTCCAACCGCTGCTCTCTGTTACAGTCCTTCTGCACATCAGTGCCCAAAATCTGCTCTCTGTAACGATCTTTCTGCACCTCATCTCCAAACTCTGCTCTCTGTAGCAGGCCTTCTGCACCACAGTCTCCAACCTCTGATCTCTGTAACAGTTCTTCTGGTCCCCAATCTCCAAACTCTGCTCTCTGTAACGCTCCTTCTGCATCCCAGTCTCCATCATCTGCTCTCTGTAAGAATCCTTTGACACCCCTGTCTCCAACCTCTCCTCTGTGTAAAAGTCCTTCTGCACCATAGTCTCCAATTTCTACTCTTTGAAACGATCCTTCTGCACCATAGTCTCCAAACTCTACTCTCTCTAACAGTCCTTCTGCACCCCAGTCTCCAAACTGTGCTCTCTGTAACTATCCTACTGCACCCCAGTCTCCAAACTCTGCAAACTGTTGCGATCCTTGTGCACCTCAGTCTCCAGCTCTGCTCTCTTCAAGGATCCTTCTGCACCCCAGTCTCCAACCTATGCTCTCTGCAAGAGTCCTTCTGCTCCCCAGTCTCAAACATCTGCTCTCTGTAAAATTATTCTGCACCTCAGTCTCCGAAATCTTCTCTCTGTAACTATCCTTCTGCACCTCATCTCCAAATTCTGATTTATTTAACAGGCCTTCTGCACCATAGTCTCCAACTTCTGCTCTCAGTAACAGTTCTTCTGCATCCCAATATCCAAACTCTGCTGTCTGTAACACTCCCTCTGCACCCCAGTCTCCACCCTCTACTCTCTGTAAAAGTCCTTCTGCACCTCAGTATCCAACCTCTGCTCTCTGTAAGATCCTTCTGCTACGAATTATCCAAACGCTGCTCTCTGTAACAGTCTTTTTGCACCCAGTCTCCAAACTCTGCTCTCCATAACAGGCCTTCTGCACCCCAGTCTTCAACCTCTGCTCTCTGTAACAGGCCGTCTGCACCCCAGTCTCCAACGTGTGCTCTCTGCAACGATTATTCTGCACCCCAATCTACAAACAATGCTCTCTGTAACAGTCCTTCTGCACCCCAGGATCCAACATGTGCTCTCTGAAAAAGTCTTTTTGCACCTCAGTCTGAAAACTCTGCTCTCTGCAACAATCTTCCTGCACCCGAGTTTCCAACGTCTGCTCTCTGTAACAGTTCTTCTGAACCTCAGTCTCCAAAATGTTCTTTCTAATATCCTTCTGCAACCCAGTCTCGAAATTGTGCTATCTGTAACAGTCCTTCTGCACTCCAGTCTCAAAACTCTGCTCTCTGTAAAAGACCTTCTGCACCCCAGTCTCCAATCTCTGCTCTCTGTAAAAGGCCTTCTGCACCCCAGTCTCCATCGTCTTCTCTCTGCAACGATTCTTCTTCAGCTCAGTCTCCGACCTCTGCTTTCTGCAAGAGCCCATTTGCACCCCAGTCTCCAACCTCTGCTCTCTGTAACAATCCTTCTGCACCTCAGTCTCCAAGGTCTTCTCTCTGCAACGGTTCTTCTGCACCCCAGTCTCCACCCTCTGTTCTCTGCAACAGTCCATCTGCATCACGGTCTTCAAACTTTTCTCTCTGTAAAAGTTTTTCTCTTCTGCAGTCTCCAAACTCTGCTCTCTGTAACGGTCATTCTTAACCCCAGTCTCCAACCTCTGCTTTGTGTATCAGTTCTTCTGCAACCCAGTCTCCAACCTCTGCTCTGTGTATCAGTCCTTTTGCACCTCAGTCTCCAACCTCTGTTCTCTGCCGCAGTCCTTTTACACCCCAGGAACCAAACTCTGCTCTGTGTAACGAACATTCTGCACCTTAGTTTCCAACCTCTGCTCTCTGTAACGATACTTCTGCACCCCAGTCTCCAACCTCTGCACTCTGCCTCAGTCTTTATGCACCCAAGTCTTCAAACTCTGCTCTCTGCAACATTTATTCTGCACCCCACTCTTCAACCTGTGCTCTCTGTAACAGTCCTTCTGCACTCCAGTCTCCAACATCTGCTCTCTGCAACGATCCTTCTTCTACCCAGTCTCCATCCTCTGCTCTCTGTAATAGTCCTTTTCTATCGCAGTCTCCAACCTCTTCTCTTTGTAACAGTCCATCTGCACCCCAATTGCCAACCTCTGCTTTCTATAACAGTCTTTCTGGACCTCAGACTCCAACCTATCCTCTCTGTAACAGACCTTCTAAGAATCAGTGTGAAAGCTCTGCTCTCTGCATCGATCCTTCTACACCCCAATCTCCAAACTGTGCTATCTATAACAATCCTTCTGCACCCAAGTCTCCAACCTCTGCTCTGTGTAACAGGACTTCAGCAACCCAGTGTACAAACTCTGCTCTCTGTAACAGGCATTCTGCACCTCAGTATCCAACCTCATCTCTCTGCAACTGCCCATCTGCACCACATTCTAATTCTTTTCTCCGCAACAGTCCTTCTGAACCCCAGGCTACAAAATCTGTTCTCTTTAACAGTCCTTCTATACCCTAGACTACAAAATCTACTTTCCGTATATGTTATTCTGCACCCCAGTTTAATACCTCTGTTCTCTGTAACAGTCCTACTGCACCTCAGTCTCCAAAATCTGCTCTCTGAAACAGTCCTTCTACACCCAAGTCTCCAACCTCTCTCTATAACGGTCCTTCTATACGTGAATTGCAAACCTCTGCTTTCTGTAACAGTCCTTCTGAACATCAGATTCCAAACTCTGCTCTCTGTATAAGTCCTTCTAAGCCTCAGTCTTAAACGTCTGCTCTCTGCAAAGATACTTCTGCAGCCCAGTCTCCAAACTGTGCTATCTGTAACAATCCTTCTGCACCCCAGTCTCCAAACTCTGCTCTGTGTAACAGGTCTTCTGCACCCCAGTCTCCAAATTCTGCTGTCTGTAACAGGTTTTCTGCACCCCAGTCTCCAACCTTTTCTCTCTGCAACGATCCTTCTGCACCTCAGTCTCCAAACTCTGCTCTCTGTAACAGTCCTTCTGAACCCCAGTATCCAAACACTGCTCTCTGTAAAAGTCCTTCTGTACCTCCGTCTGCAACTTTTGCTATTTGTAATGGTCCTTCTGCACCCCAGTATTCAACCTCTGCTCTCTATAACAATCCTTCTGCACCCCAGTCTCCAACCTCTGCTCTCTGTAGCAGACCTTCTGAACCCCAGTCTTAAACCTCTGCTCTCTGTAACAGGCCTTCTGCACCCCAGTTTTCAACCTGTGCTCTCTGCAACGAACCTTCAGCACCCCAGGATCCAATATCTGCTCTCTGAAACACTCCTTCTCCAACTCAGACTCCAACCTCTGCTCTCTGTAACCGTCATTCTTTGCCTCAGTCTGAAACCTCTTATCTCTGCAATGATCCCTCTGCACCCCAGTCTCCAAACTATGCTATCTGTAACAATCCTTCTGCACACGTCTCCAACCTCTTCTAACTACCAGGTCTTCTGCACCCCAGTCTCGAAACTCTGCTCTCTGTAACAGGCCTAATGCACCCCAGTATCCATCCTCTTCTCTCTGCAATGATTCATCTGCACCTCAGTCTCCAACCTCTGCTCTCTGCAACAGTCCTTCTGCACCCCAGTCTCCGACCTCTGCTCTCTGTAAGATCCTTCTTCACACCGGTTTCCAAACTTTGCTCTCTATAACAGTCCTTCTGCACCTTAGTCTCCAACCTCTGCTCTCTGCAACGGTCCTACTGAACCCCAGAATCCAACCTCTGTTCTCTGCAACAGTCCTTGTGCACCCCAGGTTCAAAACACTTTTTTCCATATCAGTTATTCTGCACCCCAGTCTCCAAACTCTGCTCTCTGTTACAGTCTTTCTGCACACCAGTTTTTAACCTCTGCTCTCTGCAAAAGTCCTTCTGCACCCCAGTCTCCACCTTCTGCTCTCTGCAACATTCCTTCTGCACCCCAGTATCCTAGCTCTGCTTTCTAACAATCCTTCTGCACCTCAGTCTCCAAAGTCTGCTTTTTGCAACGGTCCTTCTGCACCCCAGTCTCCAACCTCTGTTATCTGCATCAGTCCTTCTGCCCCACAGTCTCCAACATCTGCTCTCAGTTAAATTCCTTCTGTACCGCAGTCTCCAAACTTTGTTCTCTGTAACGGTACTTTTGCACCCCAGTCTCCAACGTCTGCTTTCTGTATCAGTTCTTCTGCACCACAGTTTCCAACCTCTGCTCTCTGCAAAAGTCCTTCTGCACCGGAGTCTCCACCTTCTGCTCTCTGCAACATTTCTTCTGAACACCAGTCTTTATCTGTGCTCTCTGCAACTGTCCTTCTGCACCCCAGTCTTCATCCTCTGCTCTCTGTAAAGATCGTTCTGCACCACAGTCTCAAACCTCTGCTCTCTGCTATTATCCTTCTGCACCCCAGTCTCAAACTTCTGCTCTCTGTAACAGGCGGGCTGCACCCCAGTCTCCATCCTCTTCTCTCTGCCACGATGCTTTCCACCTCAGTCTCCAACCTCTGTGCTCTGCAACATTTCTTCTGCACCCCAGTCTCCAAACAATTTTTTTTTGCAATAGTCCTTCTGTTCCCTAGTCTCCAAACTCTGCTCTCTGTAACAGTCCTTCTGTACCGAAGTCTCCAAACTCTGCTCTCAGTAAGGGTCCTTCTGGACCCCAGTCTCCAACCTCTGCTCTCTCTAACAGTCCTTCTGCACCTCAGTCTCCAACCTCTGTAACAGTCCTTCTTCACCACAGTCTCAAACATCTGCTCTCTGCAACAGTCCTTTCACACCCAAGTCTCCAACCTCTACTCTCTGCAATGATCCTTCTGCACCACAGTCTCCAACGTCTGCTCTATGCAAGAGTCCTTCTTCACCCAGTCTCCAACATCTGGTCTCTATAAGATCCTTCTGCACCCCAGATTTCAAACTGTACTCTCTGTGACATTCCTTTTGCACCCCAGTCTCCAAGCTCTACTCTCTGTAACATTCCTTCTGTACCACAGTCTCCAAACTCTGCTCTCTGCAAAAGTCTTTCTGCACCCCAGTCTCCAACCTGTGCTCTCTCTAACTGTCCTTCTTAATTCCAGTTTCCAACCTTTGCTCTTAGTAACAATGCTTCTGCATCTCAGTCTCATACCTCTGCTCTCTGTAACAGGCCTTCTGCACCCCAGTCTCCAACCTCTGCTCTCTGTAACAGTTCTTCCTCACCCCAATCTCCAAACTCTGCTCACTGTAACAGTCCTTCTGCACCTCAGTCTCAAACTCAGCTCTCTTTAACGATCCTTCAGCACCTCAGTCTCCAAACTTTGCTCTCTGTAACAGGCCTTCTCCACCCCAGTCTCCAACCTTTTCTTTTTGGGTCAACCTTCTGCACCCCAGTATCCTACCTCTGCACTCTGTAACAATCCTTCTGCACCTCAGTCTCCCAACTATCCTCTCTGCAATGGTCCTTCTTCACCCTAGTCTCCAAACTATACTCTCTGCAACAGTTCTTCTACACCCCAATCTTCAACTTCTACTCTCTGCAACAGTCCTTCTGCACCCCAGTCTCCAACATCTGATCTCTGCAACAGTTCTTCTCCACCCCAGACTTCAACCTCTGCTCTCTGTAACAGTCCTTCTTCACTCAAGTCTCCAAACTATGCTCTCTGTAACAGTCCTTCTGCACCTCATTCTCCAAATTCTGCTCTCTGCAACAGTCCTTCTGCATCCCAATCTCCAAACTCTGCTCTCTGCAAGAGTCCTTCTACACCTAAGTCTCCAACCTCTTCTCTCTGCAACAGTCTTTCTGCACCTGAGTCTCCAAACCCTGCTCTCAGCAACGGTCTTTCTGCACTGCAGTCTACTACATCTACTCTCTGTAACAGTTCTTCTGCACCTCAGTCTCCAACTTCTTCTCTGTGTAAGATCCTCCAAACTCTGCTTTCTGTAACAGTCCTTCTGCACCCCAGACTCCCAACTCTGCTCTGTGTAACAGGCCGTTTGCACCCAAGTCTCCAACCTCTTCTCTCTGTAACAGTTCTTCGGCACCCCAGTCTCCACACTCTGCTCTCTGCAAAGATCCTTCTGCACTCAAGGCTCCAAACTCGGCTCTCTGCAACAGTCATTCTGCACCACAGTTTCCAAACTCTTCTCTCTGTAAGATCCTTCTGCACCCCAGTGTCCAAACTCTTCTCTCTGTAACATTCCTTCTGCACCCCAGTCTCCAAACTCTGCTCTCTTCAATGGTCCCTCTGCACAGAAGTCTCCAATCTCTGTTCCCCACAACAGTTCTTCTGTACCACAGTCTTTAACCTCTATTCTCTTTAAGGGTCCTTTTTCACTCCAATCCTCAAACTCTGCTTTCTGTATCAGTCCTTCTGCAACACAGTCTCCAAACTTTGCTCTCTGTAAAAGTCCTTCTGCACCTCACTGTGAAACCTCTGCTCTCTGCAACAGTCCTTCTGCACCCCAGTCTTCATCATTGCTCTCTGCAACAGTCATTCTGCACCCCAGTCTCCAAACTCTGATCCGTGTAACAGGCCGTTTGCACCCAAATCTCCAAACTCTTCTCTCTGTAACAGTTTTTCTGCACCCCAGTCTCCAAAATCTGTTCTCTGCTACAGTCCTTCTGTACCGAAGTCTCCAAACTCTGCTCACTGTAAGGATCCTTCTGCTCCCCAGTCTCCAAACTCTGCTTTCTGTATCAGTTTTTCTTAACCCCAGTCTCCAACCTCTGCTCTCTGTAACTTTCTTTCTGCACGTCAGACTCCAACCTCTCTATCCGCAACAGTCTTTCTGCGTCCCAATCTCCAACTTCTGCTCTCTTCAACAGTCCTTCTGCACCTCAGTGTCTAACCTCTGCTCTCTGTAAGATCCTTCTAAAACCTTGTCTCCAACCTCTGCTTTATGCAATGGTTCTTCTGCACCCGAGTCTCCAACCTCTGTTCTCTACAACAGTCCTTCTGCACCTCAGTCTGCAACCTCTGCTCTCTGCAACAGTAATTCTGCACCCCAGTCTCTAACCTCTGCTCTCTGTAACAGACTTTCTGCACCTCAGACTCAAAACTCTGCTCTCTGCAACAGTCCTTCTGCGTCCCAATCTCCGACCTCTGCTCTCTGCAACAGTCCTTCTGAACCTCAGTGTCCGAATTCTTCTCTCTGTAACATCTTTCTGAAACCCAGTCTCCAACCTCTGCTTTCTGCAATGGTCCCTCTGCACCCCAGTCTCCAACTTCTGTTCTCTACAACACTCATTCTGTACCCCAGTCTCCAACCTCTGCTCTCTGTAACAGTCCTTCTGTACCGCAGTCTCCAACCTCTGTTCTCTGTAAGGTTTCTTCTGTACCCCAGTCTCCAACCTCTGCTTTCTGTATCAGTAATTTTGCACCACATTCTCCAAACTCTGCTCTCTGTAACAGTCCTTCTGCACCTCAGTCTGCAACCTCTGCTCTCTGCAATAGTCCTTCTGCAGCCCAGTCTCCAATCTCTGCTCTCTGCAACAGTCCTTCTCCACCTCCTTTTCAACCTCAGCTCTCTGCAACAATCCTTCTGCACCCAGGTCACCAACGTCTGATTTCTGTATAAGTCCTTCTGCACCCCAGTCTTCAACCTCTGCTCTCTGTACCAGTCCTTCTGCACCTAAGTCTTCAACCTCTACTTTCTGCAGCAGTCCTTCTCTACCCCATTCTACAACCTTTTCTCTCGACAACAGTCCTTCTGGACGCCTATATCCAACCTCTACTCTGCAACAGTCAGTCTACAACCCAGTCTCAAAACTCTGCTCTCTGTAACAAGCCTACTGCACCCCACGCTAAAACCTCTACTCTCTGTAACAGTCCTTCTGCACCTCAGTCTGAAAACTCTGCTCACTGCAACGAACCTTCTACACCTCAGTCTCCAACCTCTGCTCTCTGTAACAGTCCTTCTGTACCTCAGTCTACAACCATGGCTCTCTGTAAGATCCTTTTGAAACCCAGTCTTTAACCTTAGCTCTCTGTAACTGACCTTCTGCACCCCAGTCTCCAAGCACTGCTCTCTGTAACAGTCCTTGTGCACCCCAATCTCCAACCTCTGCTGTCAGTAACAGGACTTTTGACCCCAGTCTCCAAACCTTTCTTTTTTCAATGATTCTTCTGCACCCCAGTCTCCAACTTCTGCTCTCCGCAAATGTCCTTCTGCACCCCAGTCTCCAAACTTTACTGTCTGTCACATCCTTCTGCACACCTGTCTCAAACCTCTGCTCTCTATAACAGTCTTTCTGTAAAGCAGTCTCCAACATCTGGTATCTGTCAGGGTCCTTCTGCACCTCAGTCTCCATCCTCTGCTCTCTGCATCACACAAACTGCACCCCAGACTCCAAACTTTGCTCTCTGCAACAGTTTTTCTGCACCTGAGTCTCCAACCTGTGCTCTCTGTAAAAGTCCTACTGCACCCCAGTCTTCAACCTGTGCTCTTTGTAAAAGTCCTTCTTCACCATAATCTCCAAACTCTGTTCTCTTTAACTATCCTTCTGTGCCACAATATCCAACCTCTTCTCTCTGCAACTATCCTTCTGCACCCCAGTCTCCAACCTCTGCTGTCTGCAACGATCTTTCTGCACTTCAGTCTTCAACCTCTGCTCCCTTTAACTATCCTTCTGCACCCCAGTCTCCAACCTCTGCTCTATGCAAGAGTCCTTCTGAACCAAAGTTTCTAACATCTGCTTCTGCAAAATTTCTTCTACACCCCAGTCTGCTCACTGCAACACTCCTTGTGCAACCCAGTCTACAACATCTGCTCTCTGAAACATTTCTTCTGTACCTCAGTCTGAAAACTCTGCTGTCTGCAATAATCTTTCTGCACCCCAGTCTCCAACCTGTGCTCTCTGTAACAGTCCTTCTGCACCTCAGTCTCCAACCTCTGCTTTCAGCATCACTACTTCTGCAACCCAGTCTCAAACCTCTGCTCTCTGCAACATTCCTTCTGCTTCCCAGTATCAAACCTGTGCTCTATGTAAAAGTCCTTCTGCACCCCAGTCTCCAACTTCTGATTTTTTTAACGATCCTTCTGCACCTGAGACTCTAACCTCCACTCTCTGCAACAGTCCTTCTGCACCTCAGTCTCCAAACTCTGCTTTCTGCAACAGTTCTTCTGCACTCAAGTCTTCAACCTCTGCTCTCCACAACATTCCTTCTGCACCTAAGTCTCCAACCTGTGCTCTCTGCAACGATCCTTTTGCATCCCAGTCTCAAACCTCTGCTCGCTGCAACAGTCCTTGTGAACCCCAGTCTCCTGCATCTGCTTCCTGCAACAGTTCTTCTGTACCTCAGTCTGAAAACTCTGCTCTCTTCAACAGTCCTTCTACACCCTAGTCTCCATACTCTGCTCGCCCCAACGTTCCTTCTGCACCCCAGTCTCCAACCTTGTTCTCTACATAAGTTCTTCTGCACCCCAGTCTCCGACCTCGACTCTCTGTAACAGTCCTTCTGTACCACCGTCTCTAACCTCTGTTCTCTGTATGGGTCCTTATGCACCCCACTATCCAACCTCTGCTTTCTGAATCAGTCGTTTTGCACCACCATCTCCAAACTCTTACCTCTCTAAAAGTCCTTCTGCAACTCAATCTGCAACCTCTGCTTTCTGCAACAGTCCTTCTGAACCACAGTATCCATCCTCTACTCTCTGCAACAGTCCTTTTGCACCCCAGTCTCCAACATCTTCTCTCTGCAACAGTAATTCTCCACCCCAGTCTCCAACCTCTGGTCTCTGTAACAGCCCATCTGTACTGCATTCCCCAAACTCTGCTCTCGGTAAGGGTACTTCTGCACCCGAGTCTCCAAACTCTGCATTATGTATCAGTCATTCTGCACCCCAGTTTCCAAATTCTGCTCTCTGTAACAGTCCTTCTGCACCTCAGACTCCAACCTCTGCTTTCTGCAACAGTCCTACCGTGCCTCAATCTCCAACCTCTGCTCTCTGCAACAGTCCTTATGCACCTCAGTGTCCAAAATCTGCTCTCTGTAAGATCCTTCTAAAACCCAGTCTCCAACCTCTGCTTGCTGCAATGGTCCTTCTGCAACCTAGTATTCAATCTCTAATCTCTACAATAGTTACTCTGCACCCCAGTCTAAAACTTCTGCTCTCTGTAACAGTTCTTCTGTACCGCAGTCTCCAAACTCTGTTCGCTGTAAGGGTCCTTCTGCACCACATTCTCCAACCTCTGCTTTCTGTATCAGTCCTTTTGCACCACATTCTCGAAACTCTGCTGTCTCTATGAGTCCTTCTGCACCTCAGACTGCAACCTCTACTCTCTGCAATAGTCCATATGCACCCGTGTCTCTAATTTCTGCTCTCTGCAACATTCCTTCTGCACCCCAGTCTCCAACATCTGTTGACTGCAACAGTCCTTCTCAAACCCAGTCTCCAAACTCTGATCTCTGCAACAGTCCTTCTACATTCTAGTCTCAAAACTCTGCGTTCTGTATCAGTCCTTCTGCACCACAGTCTCCAAACTTTGCTCTCTGTAACAGTCCTTCTGCACCTCACTCTGAAACCTCTGCTCTCTGCAACAATTCCTCTGCACCCAACACTTCAACTTCTGCTCTCTGAAACATTCCTTCTGTACTGCAGTCTCCAACCTCTGTTGTCTGTAACAGTTTTTCTGCACCCGAGTCTCCAAACTCTGCATAATGTATCAGTCATTCTGCACACCAGTCTCCAAACTCTGCTCTCTGTAACAGTCTTTCTGCACCGCAGAATCCAACCTCTGTTCTCTGTAAAAGTACTTCTGCGCCCAATCTCCAACCTCTCCTCTCTGCAATAGTCCTTCTGCACCTCAGTGTCCAAACTCTGCTCTCTGTTGGATCCTTTTAAAATTTAGTCTCCAACCTCTGCTTTCAGCAATGGTCCTTCTGCACCTCAGACTTCAAACTCTGTTCTCTGCAACAGTCCTTCTACACCGCAGTCTCCATATTCTGCTCGCACCACCGATCCTTCTGCACCCAGGTCTCCAAAATCTGCTCTCTAAAACAGTTCTTCTCCACACCAGTCTCCAAACTCTGCTCTCTGCAACAGTCCTTCGGCACCCCAGTCTCCAACCTCTGCTTTCAGTATCAGTCCTGCTGCACCCCAGTAACCAACCTCTGCTCTCTTTACAGTCCTTCTTCACCTCAGTCTCCAAACTCTGCTTTCTGCAACCGTCCTTCTGCACCCCAGTCTCCAACCTCTGCTCTCTGCAATGATCCTTTTGCACCCTAGTCTCAATAATCTGCTCGCTGCAATAGTCCTTCTGAACCCCAATCTACAACATCTTCTCTCTGCAACAGTTCTTCTGTACCTCAGTCTTAAAACTCTGCTCTCTGCAATAATCCTTCTGCACCCCAGTCTCCAACCTCTGCTCTCTTTTACAGTCCTTCTGTACCTCAGTCTCCAACCTCTGCTCTATGCAACAGTCCTTCTGCACTCAAGTCTCCAACATCTGCTCTCTGAAACAATCCTTCTACACCTCAGTCTCCAACCTCTGCTCTCTGCAACAGTATTTCTAGACCCCAGGCTCCATACTCTGCTCTCACCAACGTTCCTTCTGCACCCCAGTCTCCAAAGTCTGCTCTCTGAAAAAGTTTTTCTACATCGCAGTCTCCAAACTCTGATCTCTGCAACAGACCTTCTACACCCCAGTCTCCATACTCTACTCGCCCCAACGATCCTTCAGCACCCCAGTATCCAACCTCTGGTCTCTATATCAATTCTTTTGCACCCCAGTCTCCAACCTCTGCTCTGTGTAACAGTCCTTCTGTACCGCAGTCTCAAACCGCTGTTCTCCGTAAGGATCCTTATGCACCCCAGTATCAAACCTCTGCTATCTGTATCAGTCATTTTGAACCACAGTCTCAAAACTCTGTCCTCTGTAACAGTCATTCTGCAACTCAGTCTGCAACATCTGCTCTCTGCAACAGTCCTTCTGCACCCCAGTCTCCATACTCTGCTCTATATAACAGTCCTTCTGTACCTCAATATCCAATCTCTGCTCTATGCAACAGTCCTTCTGCACCCAAGTCTCTAACATCTGCTCTCTGCAACAGTCCTTATCCACCCCAAACTCCAACCTCTGCTCTCTATAACAATCCTTCTGTACTGCATTCTCCAACCTCTGCTCTTTGTAAGGGTACTTATACACCCGAGTCTCCAACCTCTGCTTCATGTATCAGTCCTTCTGCACCCCAGTCTCCAACCTGTGCTCTGTGTAACTGTCCCTCTGCACCTTATTCTCCAACCTCTGCTCTCTACTACAGTCCTTCTAGACCCCAGTCTCCAAACTCTGCTCTCTGTAACAATCCTTCTGCACCTCAGGCTCCAACCTCTGCTCTCTGCAACGGTCTTTCTGCACCTGAGTCTCCAACCTCTACTTTCTGTAACAGTGCTTCTACACCTCAGTCTCCAACCTCTGCTCTATGTAAGATCCTTCTGCAACCCAGTCTCCAAACTCTGCTCTCTGTAACAGTTTTTAGTCACCTCACTCTCCAAACTCTGCTCTCTGTAAAAGACCTTCTGCACACCAGTCTCCAACGTCTGCACTCTGAAAGAGTTCTTCTCCACTCCAGACTCCAACCTCGGCTCTCTGTAACAGTCCTCCTGAATTTCAGTCTCCAAACTCTGGTGTCTTTAATGGTCCTTCTGAACCTCAGTCCCCAAACTCTGCTTTATGTATCAGTCCTTCTGCACGCCTATCTCGACCTCTGCTATCTGCAACAGTCCTTCTGAACCTCAGTCTCCAAATTCTACTCTCTGCAAAAGTCCTTTTGCACCCATGTCTCAAACACCTGCTCCCTGCAACAGTCTTTCTTCACCCCAGTTTCAAACCTTTGCTATCTGCAACAGTCATTCTGCACCACAGTCTCCAAACTCTGCTCTCTGCAACAGTCCTTCTACACTCCAGTCTTCAACCTCTGCTCTGTGTAAAAGTCCCTCTGCAACCCAGTTTCCAATTTCTGCTCTCTGCAACGATCCTTCTGCATCCCAGTCTCCAACATCTGCTCTCTGCAACAGTCCTTCTGCACCCAAGTCTCCAACCTCTGCTCTCTGCAATGATCTTTCTGCACACCAGTCTCCAACCTCTGCTCTCTGCAATAATCCTACTGCACACCAGTTGCCAACCTCTGCTCTCTGTAACAATCCTTCTGCACTGCAGTCTCCAAACTCTGCTCTACGTAATATTCTTCTGCAACCCAGTCTCCAAAGTCTGCTCTCTGTAACAGCCCTGCTGTACCCAGTCTCCAACCTCCGCTCTCTGTAACAGCCTTCTGCACCCCAGTCTCAAAACTCTGCTCTCTTTAACAGTCTTTCTTCATCTCAGTCTCCTACCTCTACTCTCTGAAACAGTTCTTCTGCACACCAGTCTCCAGTGTCTTCACTCTGAAAAAATTCTTCTCCTCTTCAGTCTCCAACCTTTGCTCTCTGTAACAGTCCTCCTGTATTGCAGTTTCCAAACACTGCTGTCTGTAATAGTCCTTCTGCACCTCAGTCCCCAACCTCTGCTTTCTGTATCAGTTCTTCTGCACCCCAGTGTCCAACCTCTGCTACCTGAAACAGTCTTCTACTACTCAATCTCCAAATTCTACTCTCTACAAAGTCCTTCTGCACCCATGTCTCCAACACCTGCTCCCTGCAACAGTCCTTCTTCACCCGAGTTTCCAACCTCTGCTATCTGCAACAGTCCTTCTGCACACCAGTCTCCAAACTCTGCTCTCTGAAACAGTCCTTCTGCACCTCAGTCTCCACATTCTGCTCTCTGCAACAGTCCTTCTACACTCCAGTCTTCAACCTCTACTCTGTTTAACACTCCTTCTGCACCCCAGTCTCCAACCTCTGCTCTCTGTAAAAGTCCTTCTGCACCATATTCTCAAACCTCTGCTCTCTGCTACAGTCTTTGTATACCGCAGTCTCCAACCTCAGGTCTCTGTAATGGTCCCTCTGCACCCTAATTTCCAACCTCTGCTTTCTGTAACAGTCCTTCTGCACCTCAGTCACCAAACTCTGCTCTCTGTAACCGTCCTTCTGCCCCTCAGTCTCCATCCTCTGCTCTCTGTAACAGTCCTTCTGCACCTCAGTCTGAAACCTCTGCTCTCTGCATGATCATTCTGCACCCCAGTCTCCAACCACTGCTCTCTGTAGCAGTCGTCCTGCACCTCAGTCACCAATCTCTGCTCTCTGTAAGATCCTTCTGCAACCCAGCCTCAAAATTGTGCTCTTTATAACAGTCCTTCTGCAACCCAGCCTCAAAATTCTGCTCTCTATAACAGGCCTTCTGCAACCCAGTCTACAACCTCTGCTCTCTGTAGCAGGCCTTCTGCAACCCAGTCTCCAAACTCTGCTCTCTGAAACAGTCTTTCTGCACGCCATTCTCCAACCTCTGCTCTCTTTAACTGTTCTTCTGCACCCCAGGCTCCCATCTCAGTTTTCTGTATCATAATTCTTCAAACCAATCTCCATCGTCTTCTCTGTGTAACAGTCCTTCTGCATCTCAGTCTTTAAACTCTGCTCTCTGCAACAGTCCATCTGCACCCCAGTCTGCAACCTCTGCTTTGTGCAAAATTCCTTCTGCACCCCAGGCTTTAACCTGTTCTCTCTGTAACAGTCCTTCTGCAGTCCAGTCTCCACCTCTGCTCTCTGAAATGATTCTTCTGCAATTCCGTCTCCAACTTCTGCTGTCTTCAACGATTTTTCTGCACCTCACTCTTCAAACTCTGCTCTCTGTAACAGTTTTTCTGCACCTCAATCTCCAACCTCTGCTTTCTTCAACGGTCCTGCTGCAACCCAGTCTCCAACCTCTGTTCTCTGAAACAGTCCTTCTGCTTTCCAATTTCTAATCTCTCCTCTCTGTAACAGTCCTTCTGTACTGAAGTCTCTAACTTCTGCACTCTGTATTGGTCCTTCTGCACACTAGTCTCCAAAATCTGCCTTCTGTATCAGTCCTTCTGCACCACAGTCTCCAAACTCTACTCTCTGTTACAGTCCTTCTGCACCTCAGTCTCAAAACTATGCTTTCTGTAAGATCCTTCTGCAACCAATTCTCAAAACTCTGCTTTCCGTAACAGTCTTTCTGCACACCAGTCTCCAACCTCTGCTCTCTGCATCAATTCTTCTTCTCCCCAGTCTCCAACCTCTGCTCTCTGCCACAGTCATTCCAAACCACAGTCTCCAACATCTGCTCTCTGCAACAGTCCTTTTGCACCTCAGTCTCCAACTTCTGCTTTCTGCAACAGTTCTTCTGCACCCCAGTCTTTAACATCTACTCTATGAAACAGTTATTCTACACCCCTGTCCAAATGCAGAAGAATGAGACCTGAATTATCACTCACCGTGCAAAAAATCAACTCAAAATGCATTAAAGACCCAGGCACTAGACCAGAAATTATGCAGTTTCAAGGAAAAAAACAAAGTCAATACTCCAACCTACAGGCAGAGGCAATGACTTTCTCAATAGAATGCCAACGCTCAGGAGATAACACCAAAAGTTAGCTAATAGGATGGCATCAAATTAAGAAGGATCTGCACAGCAAAAAAGACAATTAGAATATGAAGAGAAAACCTACGGAAAGTAAGAAAATCTTTATGAGGTGTTCTTCTAAAGGAGGATGAATATTCAGAATATTAATAAAGAACTCAAAAAACTAAACATCAAACCCACAATTATTAAATAACCCAATTATCAAATAACCCAATTACCAAATGGGAAACTAAATGAACTAAACAGACACGTCTTAGAAGAAAATATGTGAGTGGCCAACAAATATATGAAAATACTTGCAAGTCAAGACTACCCTGAGATTTCATCTCACTTCAGTGACAAAGGCAACCACCAATAATTCAAACAGAAATGAGTGTGACAAGGAGAGAATTGGAGAGAAAGGAGCACTCTCACCCTGTTGGTGGGCATGTAAATCAGCACAACCACCACGGAAATCGGGATGGAGGCTCCTCAGGAGAAGCCATGGACCACCCTGCGACCCAGCTCTACCTCTGCTTGGTATTTATCACAGCGGATCGAAGTCATCATAATATAATGACACATACATGCCCATGAACCAGCCGAGGTGACATCAGTGGACGAATGGATAAAGAACTCTGGTATATGCACACTGGAATTTCATTCAGCCATAAAGAAGAACGAAATTATGTCATGCTCGAAGATGGATGGATCTTCAGAACATTAAGGGAAATAAGCAACTCAGAAAGTTAAGGGCCGTATGTTTTTCCTCTGTTAAAGCTAGAGGGGGAAAAGGAAGGAAAGTTGGGAAGGGAGTCTCATCATGAAAGTTGAAGGAAGATCAGTAGAGTCAAGGCGACAGGGGAGGAGGTGAGGAAAAGGGAAATATTGGAATGATATTGGCCAAAGTTCAGGGTTATTTTGTGTGCATGTTCAAATATGTGTCAGCAAATCCCACCATTATGGACTACTACAATGCACCAATGAAGTGTGAAAAGAAGAGTTTCGCATTACATGGGACAGGCACTATTCTAGGAGGGTGCCCATTTTTTCCTATCTATAAATACCATGATCATTAACCACTGTCAAAAATCTCTACAGATTCGAATGTTCTGATCACTGCTCCACCACATGGCCTCTTCTACTTCAGGGTCCCTTATTTCCACTGAAATCAGGGAGCCGGTTTCAACTATGCCACATGTTAATGTCTTCCCAGGCTGCCAAGGACAGTGGCTGCCGGTTTCACAAGGATATGGTGCTGCCTTCTGAACGCATGTCCAAGAGGCCTTGGCGAAGGCTGGTGCTCCAGGCCCTCCTCCAGATCCAGCTGTGAGGCCATGGAAGGGGTCACATAACATGCCATCCAACACCTTATTTATTTCTGATCACCATCCTCTCCATTATTCCAGGATCACATTGGTCATTGAACTTAAGCAAACACTGAGTCCAGATTTCAGTCCATCAACCAAAGAGAGTCTAATAGCCACTCCCCGTGGCTCAGGAAAATCCTTGGCCCTAATAGTTCTGGTGATTACGTTCCTGTGACTGCATTCAAGATGATCCAGCAATATGTCCTGACTTCTTTGGTCTAGAAGACTCAAACAAATTCTCTTATATATTCTTAAGGCTCCTATTAACAAAATACAGTAAAATATTTACCTTTTATTTTGGTGTGACCCTTATACTCTCCTGGACTATATTTTATACTCTTACCTGAGGCGTTCTAGGATCAGACCCCAATTAAGAGTCTGGAGACAATGTGGGATGATGGATGAGCATCTTAAAGACAATTGGGCTGGGGATAAGGCTCAAGCAGTCGTGCACTTGCCTGGCATGCATACGGCCCGGCTTCAATCTTCAGCACCACATACCAACAAAGATGTTGTGTCCACTGAGAACTATAAAATGAATATTTAAAATTCTCTCTCTCTCTCTCTCGCTCTCGCTCTCTCTTTCTCTCTCTCTCTCTCTCTCTCTCTCTCTCTCTCTCTCTCTCTCCTCTCCTCTCCTCTCCTCTCCTCTCCTCTCCTCTCTCACTCTTTCTTAAAAAAAAAAAAAAAGACAACTGCCCAGGTAGAGTCACCATAGGGTCTTCAATTTAGGGAAAGCTAGTCTCCTCGGGGGAGGAGGGGCTGCTTCTGACAGCAAAGGTGGTTAATGGAGATTTCAGGGTTCAAGGCTCTGAGATTTGTCTAATTCCACTGGTATTTTGCCATTCTAACTAACAGGGTCTCAATCATTCCCCCATTAATGTCCTAATTGACATAAGAGAGACCTGGAGAAATTGTGAATTTATAATTTTCTTTGTACTTCTGCAATTTGGAGAATTGGATGTTTTATTCTGATATTAACCTTTACCAGTTTCCAGAGAGAAAACATTTCTGATGATCTGAACCTGACTTGAAGGAGGAATATAATGCTTGAACCTATCATTTTCTTTCTGTAAGTCTCCCACTCCAGTCAGTAACAGCAGTCTGTAGTCATGTTGTAATGTTCATTCTCACCCTGAATTTCGATGGTGTTATTCCAAAGCTCAGTTTTCCATAGACATTTGATTTCAGGCCACGATAACTTAAAGTCTCTGTTGGTCATTGCACACCAGGAATTATCAGGTCTCCTTTTCTATTGGCTCTGACATCATCAACATATTCAATTCCCTCAGGTCAGACATCCAACCTACCTCTTCAAATCTGTTATCTAGAACCATCTCTGATGTAAACCAGTATTGTGGTCAGTGCCACCATGGTCAGGTAGAGATGAAGAACGACTCTTGATGTCTTAGAGTAGAGGAAGTTGACACAGAAAAAAAGTTATAAAATGGTTGGGAGATCTGGAAGAATAAAGGAAAATAGGGCAGGTGACACCACCCCATATATGGAAACTCTAACTTCCCTGGAAAGAGACGCTCATTTCACGCTACTGTGACGCACATTCATAAACAACTGTCTAGGAGCCTGCACACACATCTCTTGGCACCAAGGAGATTAGTTCCTGCCTTTACAGAGCTGGTTTGCTGCTGTTGCTATGGGATCAAAAAGAATCCGCTTTCTTCCTTTCCTTTCTTCCTCTCTGCATAGTGTTTGGCTGATCTTGACAGAACCTCCTAAAATGGAGGACTGAAGGCAGGGGAGTGTGGGAAACGAGGTTCTCATACTTTCTGTCCCTCTGGTGTGGGGAGAACACAGAAGGACAGAGATGGTGCTGAATACCCACACAAGGTGTCTGACACACTTGAACCTGAAAGTGGGAAAAGGGTGTTTGTGAAAAAAGAGGAGAAAAAGGAGTCTCAGAGATTTTAAAAGCAGGAGTTGGAGATGAATCTCCAGATACAGACTCTCTAACCAGGTGCCTACAAGTCCCTGGGAGGCATCTTTTTTCAGATGACTGTATACTCCAGTTTGAAAATTGGTATAGACTTTGATCTTGCAAAGGGATGAACACCCTCCAGCCAGCTTCCTCAGGGCACTCTGGACCTCATTGCTTCTCAGGCTGTGAATGACGGGGCTCAAAGGGGGCTCACCACACAGAAGAGCACAGAGACCAGGGTGTCCGTGTCCAGCCTTCTCTGGGCCTGTCATAGTGGAAGTTGGCTGTTCCATAGAAGACCTCCAAGACAGTAAGGGGGGACGCACAGGTGGAGAAGGCCTTCCTCCTGCCCTGGGCAGAGGAAATCCCCAGGATGGCCACCAAGATGAGTGCATATGAGCCTTCAGTGAAGAGGCAGGGGCTCAGGCCCATGGTGGCACTGACCACGTGGAGCTCAGACTCATTGACAGAGGTGTCTGAGCAGGAGAGCTTCAGGAGAAATGGGGTGTCACAGAGAAAGTGACTGAAATGGTGGGGCCCACACAGAGTGAGTGTGATGGCCAGCACCGTGTGTGTTACCAAATTCACCAGCCCACACAGCCAGGACCCAGTCACCTGGGCAACACAGACCTTCACACTCATGATGACTTGGTACTGAGGAGGATGGCACGTGGCCACACAGCAGTCATACTGGCCACACAGCCAGTAAGAAGCCTTCTTTGCCAGCACTTGTTACCAAGAAGAAGATCTGGGAAAGGCAGCCCTCATAAGAAATGGCTTTCTTCTGCCAGAAGAAGTTCACCAGCAGTACTGGGAGGGTGGTGGATGTGTAGCAGACGTCCAAGAAGCTCAAATTGCTGAGGAAAAAGTACATTGGAGTGTGGAGAGCAGGATTAACCCTGGTGGCCAATATTATGAGCATGTTCCCCAGGACAGTTGTCAGGTAAATGACCAGAAAGAGCAGAAAGAACAAGCCCTGTATGTTTGAGTGGTTCGAAAATCCCAAGAAGATGAATTCAGTGACAAATGATTGATTGCTCATTTCCAGTGGTATCATAGCTACAAAAGAGAGAAAAAGAGACCATGACGAGAATGGACTGAGAGCACCCCAAACAGGCTTGTTAATCTGCAGCAACATGGCAAATAATATTGTATACAGAGATGCCTGGACTCTGGAAAGAGACGTATAGGAGTGACTTTAGAGGGAGCATAACTTCTCACAGACTATTGCATGGGTGCTCTTTTGTAAGAATAAATGGAGACTTGGTCAAAATGCACAGCCAGCTATCAACCCCTGTGTCTCATTGAATCTGCAGTATCTCACTCCTAACACTGTGCTTCACTGTGATGAATTATTTTTTGTATGTCTGTTATTTCAAGTAATAAGTTTTCATTGTGGATAAATGAGGAAAATGCAGAAAGTTATTCAGAAGAATAGAACAGGTCACAAAATCAAAGCTCTCTTTGCATTCATCCCATTCTACCTCTATCTATCTTTAAAATATCCAAAGCAAAATTTCCCAATATTGTTGTACTCTATTTAGTTGTTTGCCTTGTAATCTTAATTTCCTAACATGAAATTAAGTTAATATCTCCTTTTTTATTGAACATAGAAACCTTCCATTCCATTTACTATCATAAATATTGGAATAGAAGCTTTCATACATATGTATCTGTGATCATCTCTGATTATTTCTTAAAAGTAAAATTATAAGTCACCTGCTTTTACATACATTGATCTATTTTTTTCAGTAGAAACTTTTATTTTTTTAAATTTTATAAGATACAAGAAATTTTGCCAAATGATATATACTTAGGTATTTTTCTTTTTTTGTATTATAAGATTTACCTCACCCAACATTACATTTCCTGAAAAAAAAATGTTTGGTACAATTACTGATTTTCTATCATGTTACCCATGCTAAGCCTTGATCCATTGTTTTTAACTAAAATTTCTTTTACTTTTTCAATCTTAAATGAAAAATATTATAGTAAAACAGTAGGCTCTTGGTCCATATAGATGTGGATTGAAATCCATCTGTTGATTACTAGATGTTGTTTGTAAAAAAGTCAGCTCATCTCTATTCTTCAGTTTGTTCCTTGCTTAGGATATTAATGATGTGTGTTTCACAACTGCTGAAAAAAGTTTTGAGATAATATAAGCTATGTGTCTGGCACATTACATTTACTGAATGCCTTGTATCAAGTTAGAAAATGTCTATCCATTTTTTACTAGATTTTTTTTTTATTTTGGGTTTTGAATTCAGAGCCTTATGCATACTAAACATGCACTCTACCACTGGACTTTGCCCTTAGTTTCATTTAGTTATACTTTTTATCATAAATAGATATTGAATTTTCTTATTTTCTTATTTTCTCTGCATCTATTGAAATGATATATATTTTTTCTTATTTAGTCTGTTACTCTGGAAATTCGGTTGATTGAATTTTTGAACATTGAACCAGCCTTGCATTCTGGGATTGATCTCAACTGACTGTAATGTTATCTTTATTCTATATGGCTGAGTTCAGTTTGTTAATATTGTTCCCTGCTTGCTTTTGTGTATTCTATTTTCACTGTTCTCCAGAGATAATCTATTTCTTGAAGATTTCTCAGCTGTATTCTTCTGTTATTTTCAGTCAATGCGTGTTAGTGGACTAGTGGGAAACAGAGAAGGGATTTCTGATGTTTCCAGGAAGCCCTGCCTTAGGTACTGTAAACTCAGTCACAGGGATATTGCCTTCACAGTGACCCACTTTCTCGCAATATGGCTGAGCCTAGTTCTTATTCCTCCCAACGTTAGACATTTCGGCTTGTTCCTTTTCATAGCTACAAAGGTTTTTCTTTGAGTGTCCTAATGTAACAGTTTCTGTTATTCTTGCCCCTGAAGATTACAGCTTTTGTTCTATGCAAAAATTCAGGAAATGGATATGGGAGGAGTTTTGGCTGCTGTTGCTGCTATTTGTCTCTCCACCTATCCAAGAAATGATACCGTTAAAGACACTTTCTCAGAATACTTCCCTATCTTCCTGGGAGCATTTGGTGGAATCCATGGAGAAAAAGAAAAAATACAAACATCTTTTGTCTATAGCCCTCTGGGTCTTTATGCTCTTAAACCAGTCTATACTTAGCCTTTAGCAATCCATTAACTATTTTTTATTTGACTTTTTTTTTTTATAAATAAACTCCTATGTATCTAGTGGGTTCTCACATAGTTAAAAAATGCCTGGATTATTTTGGTTGCTTATCTCTCCCCAGACTTCGGTTAGTTGTTTGCATTATAATCTTCATCCCTAATAAAGTCAAGGAAAGTCATTAATTTGCATTTTATTCTGCTCTTTTTGGTTATTATAATGATGAAAACAACATGCTTTCTAGCTATTTCGATAGATACTCAAGGTGAAATTTGAAGTCTATACACTTACTTTTCAAAAATTTTTAGTAATTTCTAATTTAGTTAAATATGTAGTTATTCTATTCAAAACAATCCAATTTCTCGCATATTTCTAAGGAAATTAATGCACAGTTCACAAAAATTCTTGTGTAAAAATTCATAATAACTCAAACAAATATTATGCCTTCAGCAGAAGGACAGAAGACAAATCACGGTTTATTATGCAGTGGAATAATTCAGTTACTTTAGAAACACAAATACTGGAACATTAATAAGACTGACAAATCTGAAAAATAATTTCTGGGTGAAAGATCCAGATACAAAATATATACTGTATGTTTCCTTTAAATAAACTTCAAAAATTAGCAAAACAGTTATAATGGTCAAGTAATAATGGTGGTCTTTTTTTTTTTTGGAGCTCAGGGGTGATATCAGTTGAAACATGAAGGAATTTTCTAAAGTGATGGAAATGTTTTATATCCTGATTTTTGGTAGTTCATATATATGTAAAATATTATAAACCTGTACACTTTAGATTTGTGCATCCTTTGAGTACAAATTATAGTTCAATTTTTAAAAAAAGTCTTATTTTAAAAACATGTAATTAATGGGGAAGAGTGTTACCTGCCTGTAATCCCAGGTACTTGGGAGACTAAGGCAGGAGGATCATAAATTTGAAACTCTGCAAGGCCTTCCGCCCCAAATAATTGAAAAGGCTGGGGATATAGCTTCATGGTAGAGTGCCACTGGGTTCAATCCCCAGTACTGCAGTAAGTAAGTAAGTAAGTAAGTAAATTGATAAATAGAAGTTAAAGCATTTTTTCAAGATGATTTTTAACTCAGGATTGGTTGGAACCACATCTAAATATTTTTTTAAGGTCTCTAAGAGGTTAAGTATTTTCTCCCATTTTTTGCATTTCTCTACTTTTTTTTTGCCACAGTGATAGTCCAGGACATATCACGTTTTACAAGGAACATCAGTTGTTTCCTGATCACGATCTGTTTGAAGCAGTGAATGTGATTGGTGGGTGCATTCAGTCTGTATCACAGGTACAAAGCCTTGCTCACCATGATGGATTTGGCGATTTCTTGTATGTGTGTTTGTGTGTGTGTGTGTGTGTGTGTGTGTTATTTGTTGTGGGATTGGTCTTGACTGAGAACACTGTCTTATAGTTAGTGGGATGACAAATTGGCATCTCAGGCAACATTGATGCCAGAAATCTCAAAGAATATAGCAGGAATCTGCCATCTAAGGCTCAGCAAGGTCAGAAAACTTGGTTATCCTAATTGTTATAGATGGAAAGACCCTCACTATTGAGCTTTTCTGAGAGCTGCATCACACTGCGGTGGGAGAAGGGAGCCCATTTCCATAGAGATGTACTTTGTTTCTATGAAGACTCCAGCTAGGCTTCAAGGGGCTGGTGGGATAGTACCAGTGGATGCTGCCAAGCCCTGGGTCATTCTGAGGAGCCTGCTACTTTAAAGAAGGTGGCAGGGTATCAGCCTATTTGGCCGGAACTAGGCTCTGTGAAGCTGTGTCAGGCCTGATTTCTAAGCAAGGTACTTGGCAATAGAAACCTTGGAAAACGTCCCACCACCCACCATTTCATGGGCCACCAGAGAGCCCAGGTGTGTCTCTGGAAGCCAGGCTTGGGTATGAGCATGGACATCAATGATTGCAGAGTATCAACAAAAGGGGCCATAAATTTCTTTCAGGTGAGTGCAGACTGAAAACAGGGACATCTGGAGGGAGATAGACTGGGTTTTAGAAAATCATCAGATCTCTAGGTCTAGAACACCCAGATAGACCCACTCATGGAATTGTGCGTGTGAGTCCAAGGAGCGGGGGCCGATAACTTTGAAACCTGGTTCCCCAGGTTTTAGACACACCTGTTTAGTTCAAAAGAGTGATCTGAGTGCTAAAACAAGATCAAAAGGGAGTGGTCTGTATCTGAAGACGTGCTGTGTTGAAGGTGGGAGAAAGTCTCTGAAGCCCTCATGGAGAAGGATATGGAGAACTTTAAAGTCCTAGTTGAAGAGGATACAGTAAAGACAACAAATCAGTTTGGGCAGGATGGCCAGCTGGTGTGATCACTCAGGAAAAAAGGAATATGTGAGGAATAGCAGATGTAGAGGAGGCTTTGGTGGATTTGATTTGAGTAATGTTGAATGTGAGTTATCTGTGGGATAATCACGTGGAAATGCCCTTCACAGACAGCCTAGATCTGCAGGTGTGGATTTGGGTGTCATTGTCTTGAAGGCAACAGTTACAGCAAAGGGTGAATATGAAATCCCCCAGGAGAATAGAGAAAGTAGAGAAGGAAATAGAGAAAATAGAAATTATTGTGATACATGGTGTTCACGAAAATTGTAGTAAAAGTTTATCCAGAAATCACTAAAAACACCACACTCTCTAGGTCAGTTGTAGGTATCGCATTCTCTAAATAATTTCCCTAAGCAAGAGGTTACCTTATTAGCATTGATTTACAATAAATCAACTTTGAAATGGAGCTGGAAGCTACATGTACTTGACATTTCTTACCTTCTCTGTTTTCTCTATCAACTACCGGATGAACTTCAAGTCATTTAGAAATCAGTGACATGTACTTTCTTTTAACTCCCCGTATCAAAAAGATCAATATGACAATCTCTTTTATAGGTAGATATCTAGATGTTTTCAGAAAAAGAAATAAAATTCCACATAGAAGGCAATTCCAGCAGATTTTACTATGGGAAATTGGTACATGGTCTGTGGATGTGTAAAAGGGAAAAATAAATGTAAATGTTTAGGGATTTAAAAATACAATCTCTGAAGTTGTGTGCACTGCTATTGAAAAGGTCTTAAATATAAAGGTCAGTTCAGGAGGGACAATTTCATGGGGCATTAAAAAAATCTCCCAATGTATGTTTATATAATTTTATCTTCAAATAAGTTTTTCCTTTGTTTTACTGGCTAATTTCTTGTAGGTCACGGGTGTGGGGTAGGGTGAAGGATGATACCCAAACAATTTTCCTTATCCTCTATGCTCTTTATTAATGTAGGGCATTAGATTGAATCATCATCATGGTCACCATTAGAATCCATTATTAACAATCATAACTCATGAATGACACTTTGTGACACAATATGTACTTGCTCCTTAGAATTTATATAATGAAGCATAGGAATTAGATCAACTTCATAGTAAACCCTCTGCTCTGCAATAATAATAACCATAATCATCATAATTATGTAGGGCATATTTCATAGAAAAGTAATTTGAGTGTGAGTCTTCTTTGATTGCTTCAATACACATAAATGCCTGACTTTAAAACCCTTGTTTAATGTAGTTTAAAAGTGGCATGTTTTCTGTAAAAATTAGATTGAATTTTGGATAATCCATTCTATCAAAACTCAGTGAAATTCTTTGACAATATGAATTTTTCCATACCTGAATCCAATCAGGATTTTTCAAATTGAGTAACGAATAGAGACACACATTAGATAAAAATACCTAACACTTATAAAATGCCTATAAGACTTTTACATGCATTAACTTATTGAGTTTACACAACAACCTATAAGATAACCTATTATCCCCATTTTACAGAAAAAAGAATTGAAATTAATGCACAATATATTAATGCAAGTAGGGAAACATCAATGAATCCCTTTAATTTGCATAATGTACATTAATTTGTAAATTTAATATATATTAACAGTTATGATTTAAGAAACAAAAAAGAAATTGACTCAGAACGTTTATCATGTAATAACTATTATTTGTAGTGATACTTTGTTACCTGATGATAATACCATATATTAGTAAACTGTCTTATTATCTTCAATGCCCAGACATTCTTGTCTTTGGTTCTAATAATTCATTGCACATGATTAATAGGCCAACACAGCTTTCATTAAAATTCCAAATCTCAGGGCCTTAAGAAGCTTAAATTATTTAAATTTCAATAGAAAGCCGGTACTTCAGTTAAGAACAACTAATTTTAAAATCTAAATATAAACAAAATAAAATAAATAGGTGTAGAGTCTTAAAAGAAGAATTTTTTTTTCGTGTTTGGAAATAAATGAAATGTTTTGCTAACTAACCTTAGGGATTCATTTCCTCAAACGAAAAAAAAAAAAAATGGGCATGACCAAAACGAGGAAGAATGGTGTGATCATGAAAACCCTTATGCATATCAGGGAAACAATGATTCCTATTTGATCTCAATAGGACAAGCAATGATTAAAATTTTTAAATCCAATTTTCATGTTGCCCAGTAAATTGCTTAGAACACACACACACACACAGTACAAGGTCAATTTATTCAGAAGAATATCTGAATGGTTTCAGGTGCTTGTGACAATGTGAATTTATTACTGTGAAACCTATGAGCTATCTGGCCTGGCCCAGAGTTGTCCTCATATTCTTCCATGTGGTGTGGGTGCTTGCAGCCGAGGGCAAGATCAGAGTTCATTGTGCAGAACAGTTGGCCTCAGTCAGTGAGTTCCAAGTGTTCCCAGTGATGCTGGTCCAAGGACACACTTTGAGGGAGGGTGGGCTCTTTCACCTAACATGCAGGGATGCCCTTACCCCTAACTGGTAGGTTTAAAATCTTAACAAATTCACCAGGAAGAAGCCTCCCTCCTGTCTTGGAGATTCAGCACTCAATTCAGCATTTAACATTTCTTTCAGTTCTGTTTTTTGGGGGCCGGGGTGTAGGGGGGCAGTTACCAGAGATTGAACTCAGGGGCTTGACCACTGAGCCACATCCCCAGCCCTATTTTATATTTTATTTAGAGAAAGAGTCTCACTGAGTTTCTTGGTGCCTTGTTTTTGCTGAGGCTGTCTTTTAACTCACTATCCTCCTGCCTCAGCCTCCTGAGCTGCTGGGTTACAGGTGTGCACCACTGTGCCAGCTCTTTCAGTTCTTTTTATTTCACCTGTGCTTCTTCTAGCATAAAGGGTAAAAGAAAGACAAATTATTACCTCTTACGATATGTCAGAGCCTTCTAGTTATAAAATTCTTCAAAATAAAAAATTCTCTTTTCCATTTAGGATTTTAAAATTTCTTTTCTTGGTAGTGGTTAGTTTCAATTCAAACTAATTTTGTTCCTATACAGGGTCTAATTTAGTCCTAAGCCAGATCTACTAAGAAACCCAAAGAGGATAAGATCTGATCCCTGTCCTGCTGCGCCCCTCCCCTGACTCAGGCAATGGCAAGGCCCTACTGAGGTGGATGGCGCAAGGCGTCCATCCTCTGTAGGAGTGCAGTATGTTTCTGGGAATAGGCTGATTTGTTTTTGTATTCCTTTAATAAGTATAGTTTTGATTTCTCATATGACCATTAAGTATAAAGGAAAAATCATGACTTTCCCAATTAATGCAACTACTTCTAAAGCATAGATCTGTTTGCTCTAAATGCAATGATTCAGCTGTGGAGTGTAAATTGTTAATGTCTAAAAAAAAACTCCCTGTATTCCTGTCAAGGAAGTTTTTGAGAAATTAAATTAATATCTAGAGAAGGAAAATTAATGTTAAGAAGATAGATTAGTGCTTAGTACTGGGCAACTTGTTCTATTTCCTGTGCACAATGGTTTGTGCTCTTACTTTTGTTTGATTAAAAGTAATAACAAATCAACTACTTGCTGTAACCATGGCACCGGTTCCAGTCAGTAAGTCAAGAAAGAATAGTCAAGGTATAGGCCAATAGTTTGGGACATTTGTAACTATTATTAAATTTAACTAACAGAAACAGCTCAAAGCAAAACTCGAACTGAAAGTACAAATGCTTGCTTATGCATAAGCCAAGATACATTCTTCTATTCTAATTGTAGCTACGTAATATTTTGTTTTGTTTGAATAATGGTTCCTGTTTTGTAACCACAAAGTACTGTAAGCCTGCCAAAATGAAAAGTATATATGATCAACTTCACAAGTAAAGATTGGGATCAACACCTTCACTTTGGTGTCTGTGTTGTTTTTCCACCCCCTCTTTCGCCGACTCCTCACCATCCATTCCTCTCCTTAGACCTTCTGTTGGAGCTGGTCTCCGACACTGTCCTTCAACCAACTTACAATCCCATGGGAAGATGACCTCAATATGTGCAGGAAACTTGGTAACAATTCTATGTAATCTACAAATTATCATTATTTTTCCTTAGTGTTTGCTTGGGCAGCTCTGGGAAGGGAGCACTTTATACTTGTCAAAGACCCTCATTCCATCTTGAATATGCACTCCTCCAGGTCCTAGTTGGGCCTCTCAATTGTGTTCTAAACACTAGGGCAACACCTTGTGTAAATGTGCACTCAGTAAAGCTTTGAAGAATGAAGAAGGTCTGTCAAGTACATCCATGGAGCAGAGTTTTTAAAAGATTCTTTAAAGACGGTACTGTGTGAAACCTAAAGGATCTAACAAAGATTTGACAGAGGCGAGAGGACATTTCTGTTCAGTGGTTCTGGTGCAAATATCTTGCTGAGAAAAATAAAGCCTCTGTGGACATAAGTGAGGCAGCATAGCCCAGAGGCTTCTGAGGAACTCAGTGTCTCCTGTCTTCTAAACATATCCCTTATGGAGACCATCGGCTCAGTTCCCACAGAACAAGCAGCTCTTTCAAGACCCCCTTGCCCGCAAGGAAGACGCGACTCAGGAATCTTCTTTCAGCAGTTTATTCAGGCCCTTGACATTCTTCTAATAATTCTTCTAATCCCCGGAATCATAATTGGATGCCCCTCCCAGCCTTAATAAAGCACCTCGAACCCCAATGCGAAGCTGTCATGTGGACCCTTCTCACAGGGTGCTAGAAAACGACACGCCAACTTTCTCTGATTTGGAGTTGACAATACGCCAACTCTCTCTGATATGGAGTTGTCCTTCACAGACCACAGCGGAGCCAGCACCATCATGTAATGGCGACCACAGTCCGCAGGAACGGCTCACCACAGCTCCCCCTTTTTGTTTCACTAAGACAATACAGGCGAGAGTAGAGGTCCTATCCCACTGTGCAGAAGTGGCTGCATAGTATGGTCCAGCCCTAGGGGGCGCCTTCCCCAGATCTGACACCATATCAGCCGACGCCTTTTTTCGTGGGGCGGGGCGGAGACACGTCAAACCCGCATGCAATAGGACATGCTCCCCTTGAGGTCCCTCTTCTCAATGGATCACTCAAGTGCAGTGCCTTGCCTCACATCCTGTATCGTGACGATGGTGAGTAAGAGGGAATAGCTGAGGTTGAACTGTGGCTGTCTAGAAGTACAACTACAAACAAGTTGGCAGCACCCTGAAATAAAGGCACGGACTTTAAATTGATAGATAAAGATTAGTGTGAAACCCTTCTGCGTGCAATGGCAACAAGACATGCAGAGTGCAAGGGCTTTTAAGCACTAAAAGAAAGACAAAAGAAGGACATGTCGAACTCAGTGCAATGTCATAAGAACTTGGGGTGCAACGACCATGTCAAAGACACTAGTGTAGAAACCCATCTGCGTGCAATGGTAGCAAGACCGGCAGAGTGCAAGGGCTTTCTGACACTAAGAGAATAACGAGGAAAGACATGTCAATCCCGGTGCAATGTTATAATAACTTGGGGTGCAATGACCATGTCAAAGATTTACTGCTTAAGATGCGCAAGCCAGACCTGAGGTGAGTTGCCAGTTTCTAAAGCAGCAAGAGCTTGTATGATCATAGCCTTATCTTGAGCACTACGAGCTTTAAGGCGACAGAGAAACCACAAACAGAGGAACATACCAAAACAACACAGTGTACCAAAAATGCCTACTCCCACCCATTCCTTAAAAAAGGAAAAAGCAGAAGATATCCAATTGGTGAATTGACCCAGAGTCACAGGATCGACACGGGTACTATTCAAGACAGCTATCTGGGTTAGTTGAGACTGGATCATGTCTTCCGCTTCCATGGACCAATTCCCGGCCAAATATCCACCAATGATGTGGGAAGCATTTCTGGAATCATTAAATCTGACAGAGGTTATACATAAATGTGCACGTTGGTCAGTGCAGCCCAAAAGTACTAGGTCAGCCAATTCCTCTACCTGAGCTTGAAGAAAATCTATTCTTTGGTTGGTAGCTAAAATCCTTGACAAAATATGTTGATTAATCGCATTTTGCTATTCAAGTATAGTGGACGTTTGTTGAACAACTTGATTAATGGTGGCAGCAGTTTGTACTTGACTGGCTATGGGTACTCCAGCCGTAACTGCTGCAGCAGCAGATGCTGCCACGGCTGTCACTATAGCTGCTGTGATTCCAAAATCTCTGCGGACTCTAAGTAGCTCTACAATAGGAAATTTATCTGGATCCGCAGTGACTGGGATTGGGACAAAAGTTGGAATTTTCATAATCACTGCTACAGTCCAAGAACCATTCCAGCACTCAGATAAGAAACAGGTAATATTAGAACAATCCAGCATCCCCGATGAGGTGTGATTAGCTAAAAGGAACAGGAACGGGGATTGGATACAGACCATTGCAGGAGGCAATGTGGCATAATGTAACAGAGAGTTGAACGGAACAGATGTAAGCCTATTACCTCGTTCACTCTTCTTAGTAGTGCCAGAAACATTAGCCAGCCAACTTTTGGCTCCTAGTAATTGAGCCAATGCAGAAATATCGGCTGAAGCCCCCTTCTCATTGGAAATGAGCCATTGAAACCAGGACCAACCTGTTCCTGTAGAGGAGTTGGCATTGTTGTTAAAGTTGTAAACATATCCCTTAAGAGGGGGGGAAAAGGAGAAACCTTTAGCAACTTGATGTTTCTCCCAAGAATGATCCTGACAAGGCATAAATGTTGGGGGAAAACCAAAATTAGGGGTACAGTAAGGAGAGGCCTTGAAATGAGTGGCATAGCAAGTACTATTAGAAGAAGGAGGCATTGGGATTAATACCTCGGAGATAATAGCTAAAGTAGTTATGTTTAAAACAGAGCTAGTTGCGGGGGTCCCTGAGCCTGATTGCTTCCCTGAAACTACTTGGCTCAATACAGCACTGAGAATACTCCCTGAGACTCGACTGGACCGCAATGGGTCCTCCCAGTTAGTCAAATTTTTGGTCTTAAGGCTAATACAATTAGTGTTCCCAAGGCTGAAACAAAAAACTTCTGTGAGATTAACTTGAGACTGATTAAAAATATTTTCCATGTCCCCTCTAGGAGAGGTACAAGGAGCAGACATCTCACATGAGGTAGAAAAAAGAGTGGGGAGGACACTAGAATTACTATGAACTGGCATTGGCATTGGCCATGCCCGTGCCACTGCCCACCACTGCATTGGTGTCATCTGTACCGTTGGCACCAGCATCAGAGCCAGAGCACTCATCAGAATGAAGCTCCTCATCATGGGACTGTTGTGGCACCTCCTGCTGCTGGTTAGTAGATCTCGAGACTCTTCTTGTCAGGCGTTCAGGGATCCACAGTGGCTCCATGCGATCCTGGGGAAAAACACATACAGATCCTCGTGCCCATGTCAGCCGTTCCATTGGCCCGTAAGAACATCCTTCCACTTAACATAGCCAGTCACAGAGGGCTGAGGGGACACATGTCTATCGGCCGCAGAGCGGCCATGAATATCCAAATTCAAAAAATTAATGGTAAAAAGAGCTAAGGACAGGCGTTCTTTAGGAGTGTGGTCAACTCCTATTTCCCCTTTTTGTTTTTCTAAGGTTTCTTTTAAGGTGCGGTGGGCACGTTCAACAATGCCTTGCCCTTGAGGATTGTAAGGCAACCCATGAGCAAGTTGTACTCCCATAGTAGAACAAAAAGTTGTAAACTGTCTGCCGTAATAAGCAAGTCAATTATCAGTCTTAAGGGATGCAGGTGCACCCCATGCTGCCCATGCTTCTAAGCAATGAGTAATGACATTACGCGCCTTTTCTCCCGATAAAGCAGAAGCATGAATAATTCCAGAGTATGTGTCAATAGAAACATGTACATATTTAAGGTTACCAAAGTCAGGCACGTGAGTTACATCCATTTGCCAGACAACCAATGGCTTCAATCCTCGTGGGTTTACACCATAAGTAGGAGGATGAAGAAATGTGACACAATGGGGACATTGTAATACTATCTGACGAGCATCTGCTCTTGAGATGGAAAAACGTCTGTGCAGTGTCATAGCACTGACATGAAAGTTGTGATGAAACAATTTAGCTTCTTCTAAGGAGGAGGCCAAGCATACCAACTGGCTTCTAGTTGCCGAGTCAGCACAGGCATTACCCTGTGATAACGGGCCAGGAAGAGAGGTATGAGCCCGAATGTGCATTGGATAGAAAGGGGCAGTACGGCTACGGATAAGCTGTTGAAGCTGATTAAAGTAAGCAGACACAGTATGGGTGTCACTAATAGCTCCTACAGCCTCCAGAATTTTGAGCGCCTGCACCACATAGATGGAGTCCGAAATGAGATTGAAAGGAAAAGAACACTGTTTAAAAACTTCAATGACAATTTGTAGCTCTACCCATTGTGGATTTCCAGGAGCAAATTGATGCTGGACAGGGGGAGAGTCATTAATCACATAAGCTCCCATTCCAGACTTGGAGCCATCAGTAAAAATGTTAACAGCCCCCGGAATTGGAGTGGGTGAAGTTACTTTAGGGAAAATGATAGAATGCTCTTTAACAAAATGGAGTAATGGATGAGAAGGGTAATGATTATCAATATCCCCTTGAAACGAGCAACATAGAATGGCCCAGTTGTCTAGAGTAGCACACAAAACATTAATCTGAACTTTAGAATAGGGTATGATAAGAGAAGAAGGTGCTTGTCCAAAAAATTGAATGCTCTGTTGAATCCCTCTAAGTGCTAACGCTGCAACAGCATCAGGATAGTATTCTAAAGACTTTCCTGGGGATACATGTGGGCGGATCCATAGTAAAGGCCCATCTTGCCACAGTACTCCAGTAGGCTGCCACATAGTGGCAAGCACACATAACTGGAAAGGTTTATCACTCTGGAGCCTGCATAGAGTAGCATGTTGTATAGCTTCTTCTACTTTTATTAGGGCCGCTCTGGCCTCTTTAGTGAGGGTACGAGGGGAAGTAAGATCTGGATCACCCTTAAGAATAGCATACAAAGGCTGGAGCACGATATTAGGAATATGTAAATAACCTCTTATCCAATTAATATCTCCCAACAGTTTTTGAAAATCATTTAGAGTTTGGAGATCTTGAGTTCTTATAGTAACTTTTTGTGGTTTTAATATGTCATATCCAATCATCGCTCCCAAATACTGAATAGAATCCCCTGTTTGAACCTTTTCAGGTGCAATATGTAATCCATATTGAGCTAACAACTTCACCAAGTCTTTATAGGCCTCATTAACTGACTGTTGTAATTTGGCTGCCAATAATACATCATCCATATAATGAATAATCTTGATGGAAGGATATTGTTGTCTGAGAGGTGCGAGTGCCTTCCCTACATACATCTGACAAATCGTAGGACTGTTAGACATTCCCTGTGGTAAAACAACCCACTCAAACCTTTGATCTGGTTCCTCGTAATTACACGAGGGAAGGGTGAAGGCAAAACGCTGTGAGTCTTTAGGATGCAAAGGAATAGAAAAGAAACAGTAGCAAATCTCCCTTGTCCCAAAAGCATTTTTTTGTCCCAATGGGGGTGTCCTGCTGCATGATTTTGGGTGGCCTGCTCTGCTGTGCCCTCTAGCACAAATGCTCTCCAGTCCAAATATTTGTCTGGGGAGATGCAAGCCCAAACGAGGCTAGCCCAATCAGAGGGAGTCATGCAGTATCTGGACAGATTCTCTACCTGAGTTAGTGTAAAAGCGGCATCGACCCCATAAGTGTGCACAGACTCCACCAGGGTCTTTACAATTTTGAAATCCAAAAGCTCATGAAATCTTCCCCTATTATCCTGAAAAACTGGATAAGCAAGACCCATCTCAGCGTTAACAGCCCTCCACGTTTGGGAGTGGAAACTTCGTCCTGAAACACCCCCGCCATACGGAGGCGGATCGGGAGGCTGTCTGTTCTTGAGCCCTTGTTTATCTCTGTTTCCTTTACCTAAACTCCCTAGCTGCCAAGACAGCGTCTCCAGCTCCTCCTCTTCATTATCTTCTACCTCTGACCCACTTTTGCATGGGGGCGTGCGCAGCACACTGAGATCTGGATACAGTCTCCTCCCGTTCTCCACGCCCCGCACACTCCCCTCTTCCTGAGACACTTCGCTCTCTGTTGTTTCTGACTTTTCTTCATGCAATTGTTCTAAAACTTCCTGCCCTTTAACAAGCGCTTCTTGGCGTCTGCCATCCGTAAGGCAACTACGGACCATCTTCCAGAGGGGTATCACCCCGCCCTCTAGCATGCCTTGCTCACGAGCAAAATCAAGGTCTTTGCCTAATTTATCCCAGCTGGGTGTAGTGAGGCTGCCTGAAAATGCAAATCACGGTGCAGCTGTATCTACCCTCTGTAAAAATCTCTCTAAGGTACTGAGTTTCACCTCCAGTCCCTTGGAACGTAAAAGGCCATCTAGGGCCAAAAGAAGTGGACTTGAAGTCACGGCACCCATGACGCAACACAAGAAAACACAGAAATCGAAAGTGAAAGTACACAAAAACAAAATGAAAATACACAGAAAACAAAACGAAAATACAGAGTGCAATTGCTATGAGATGTAACGCCCTCTCTTTATTTACAGAGGAGCAGGTACCTTTTAACGCTCCCTCTTTATGTATAGAGGAGCCTCCGCTTTTTAACAGCGGGTCCCACCTTACCTGGGACTTACCGGCGCGCCTCCCTGACTGCTGAAAGTTCTGGTTTCTGGGTTTTTCTTTTTTTTTTTTCTTTTTTTCCCGGGTCTCGGCACCACTTGTCACGACCCCCTTGCCCGCAAGGAAGACGCGACTCAGGAATCTTCTTTCAGCAGTTTATTCAGGCCCTTGACATTCTTCTAATAATTCTTCTAATCCCCAGAATCATAATTGGATGCCCCTCCCAGCCTTAATAAAGCACCTCGAACCCCAATGTGAAGCTGCCACGTGGACCCTTCTCACAGGGTGCTAGAAAACAACACGCCAACTTTCTCTGATAAGGAGTTGACAATACGCCAACTCTCTCTGATATGGAGTTGTCCTTCACAGACCACAGCGGAGCCAGCGCCATCATGTAATGGCGACCACAGTCCGCAGGAACGGCTCATCACACAGCTCTGCATATTTCTTTCCCAATCAGTCATCTCAAAGTCAGGTTGACCGATAATGAAGTCACTTATGAGTGACCTCAAAATATAATATTTCTAAAGGAGGGGGGTTGTGTATGAAGTAGATTACTCACAAGCTTCAGGGATTTATTACAGTTAATAAATTGCTTGCAACACCCCTCCCCAAGCATCCATGTGTTGTAAGATTAAGATGAAAACCCCTAGTTAGTGAATGAATATATTTCTAAACATAACTTCTTGTACAATAATGATTTTTATTTAAACAGATATTTTGGTAGGTCTATTGTTATGCTATATTGTATCATAATGGGAATGTGTCCCTATACTTTCTCCCTAAAAATTATTCCTTTCTGTCCTGCTCATCAAAAGTAGAGGATTAACAGTTAGCATTATCTATTGTTTACCATAAGTAATTTTCCACACACATCATCTCACTTAAGGAATTTAGGCATCCCAGGGTTTCTGGTTATGTTTTGGGTTTTCTTCCAGTACTGGAGGCATCATGCTAAATCCCTCAGGTTTTGTGATAACCTCTGAAGTTATTTCTACTTTGGGAATACAAGTAGTATTGTGGAAACTTAGACACACATAGAAAAAGTGCTATGATAGGTCATTACATAAATGCCATCAAAATGGTAATGAAAATATGTACAATATTTTCTAACATGTTTTTAAGGTGTAAGTATATCCTGATTCTGGGATAGTGTTTTTAAAAATTGTGATGGCAAATAAACTACTTACCAGCAACTCTCACAGAGAGGCGTAGATTTCTGGTTTTGATGTGGCCCTTGCTGCTTTCTATACTAGCACTTGGGCTGCAAAGAAAGGTCTTGGTAAAACTGGCTGTTGGTCTCCATTCACCACAAAACGGACCTGTTATTTTGAAAGTTGCCTGTTGCATATCTGTGGTCTCATGAAGGAGTCAAAATCCTCTGATCTCTCTCAATTCATTTTCCTGTGATATACATTTATAAAAGTCTGGGGCTGACCTGTTGGGAATATGCATCGAGCCTTTCCTCTGCAGCTGCTCTGGGACTCCTCAGTGTGCAAACACAACTCAAGGGCAAAGGCTTGAGTTCAACTGCAACAATAGAGAGCAGTAAATTCACTGTTGGATTCATTAATGTCTTGGCAATCACTTGTTCCCAGAATGCAGCGAGAAGATCAGCATCCTCTCTCTTCTGGGATGTGGGTGAGCGAAGTTCAGGGTGAGATTTCTGCTAAGAAGTTGTGGGTGGCTGAAACCTCAAGTCTGCCTTCCTTTCCCGCTAGGGAGAGAAGGGCTCAGGGTGGGTGTACACTTATTGGGATGGATTTCGCACGGCATATGAAGTTTTTCCTTCATGTTACATACTTTGCCAGATGGACAGATATCAGAAGCCACGATATTAAAAGCATCCCCACTATCTTCAGCTGATCCATTCCTGCTAAGGGCTGATCCCTTACCATACCCTGTATGACTTCATGCCCCTTAATTTTATGATCCTGCTGATGCTCATGACTTGGTGAAGAAATTGTTTGCTATGGAGTTTAAAAGTAGGAGAAAAAAAAAGAGTCATCAAATAGCTCTTTCGGGCACAGATGGAGAAAAGACAACAAGCTTGAATGTCTTGTAGTATTTTACTGCACAAAAATAATAATAAAAGTATTAGATAAAGAGGTAAGTCTCTAAAACTTAAAATTTCCCATAATACAATGGGGTTTTTATCATGCTTAGGAGAGACACATTAACAGTACTCCTAAAAGATCTTAGAATGATTAGCCATCAGGGAAAGGCAAAGCTAAAGCACATTTGATGAAGCACTTCAAACATTCCAGGGTCTTCACAATAAAAGGAATGATAACGATGTGTTGTTAAGGGAGTGAGGAAATCAGAAGCTTTATTCACCACTCTTAATAATAAGGTGAGCTGGTTCCACTTGTCTGAAAATGATCTGGAACTTCTTCAGAAAGTTAAATATGGAGTTAACGATCCACCTCTTCCACTCCTACTTACAAACTCAAGATAAATAAAAAAGTATTCCACCAATGATTTTTACATGAATTTTCATATAATGTTCATATTATATATAATGTTCATATTATATATACGAATCTTATTCATATTAGTCAAAAAGTGAAAATGACCAGGCTGGTCTGTAATCTAGCTACTCAAGAAGCTGAGGCAGGAGGATCACAAATTCACTGACAACATGGGCAAATTTGCAAGACCATGTCTCAAAACAAAATTTTTAAAAGGGTTGGACTTTGGCTTAGTGGAAGAACATTGTTTAGAGTGCAGGAGGCTCTGGGTTCAATCTGTGTACGACACCCACAGAGACACAAAGTAAAAATTACTATCCAGTGGAAAATGAACAAAGAAATGTGGCATTTTCATAAAATGGAAATCAGTCACAATAAGGAGGAATAAACTAAAATACTAATACAAGCTACAATATAACTGAAAATTGCAAACATCCTAAGTATAAGGAGTCAGATCCAAAAGGCGTATATGGTATTCCTTCATTAAAAATATCCACAGAAACTCGAGTGTATACATAGGTCTTTCCACATGTGAAGGAGAAACACAGAAATGGTGTTTATTTAAAACTTAGAATCAAGATCCATTAGGAAAATGCAAGTCAAAGTCACATTGCACATAGCACTTCACATTCACTAGTGTTGGCTAGAACTTCAATATTGGGGGAAAGGAGTTTGACTGCTTTGGATATAAGCTTTTTTTGGAGAGAAATGTAATAAAAATATTCTGAAATACCTGTGGATTAGAGAACCAAGGTGAGGTCACAATGTGTCACATACTTAGCACAGTGTGCTTCCCCTGGTTGGAGGGGCACCACAGTGGTCATGAGACACTGTGTATGGAGAGAGCACTCTTGTAATTGCTGCTGAAGAGTTCACATATTTCTACAACTAAGACATTTTATAGAATGAAACCATCATCTAGTTCTAATCTCACAATACAGTCTGTCTCCCAGCCAGCTTCCTCAGGGTACTCTGGACCTCGTTGCTTCTCAGGCTGTGAATGATGGGCTTCAACAAAGGGGTCACCACACAGAAGAGCACAGAGACCAGGGTGTCCTTGTCAAGCCTTCTCTGGGCCTGTCATAGTGGAAGTTGGCTGTTTCATAGACGACCACCACGACAGTGAGGGGGGACACACAGGTGGAGAAGGCTTTCCTCCTGCCCTGGGCAGAGGGAATCCCCAGGATGGCCACCACGATGAGTGCATATGAGACTGCAGTGAAGAGGCAGGGGCTCAGGCCCATGGTGGCACTGACAACGTGGAGCGCAGACTCGATGACAGAGGTTTCTGAGTAGGAGAGCTTCAGGAGCAATGGGGTGTCACAGAGAAAGTGGCTGAACTGCTAGAGCCCACACAGAGTGAGTGTGATGGCCAGCACCGTGTGTGTGACCAAATTCACCAGTCCACACAGCCAGGACCCAGTCACCAGGCCAACACAGACCTTCACACTCATGATGACTGGGTACTGAGGAGGACGGCAGGTGGCCACAAAGCAGTCATACTGGCCACACAGCCAGTAAGACACCTTCTGTGCCAGCACTTGTCACCAAGAAGAAGATTTGGGAAAGGCAGCCCTCATAAGAAATGGCCTTCTTCTCCCAGAAGAAGTTCACCAGCAGTACTGGGAGGGTGGTGGATGTGTAGCAGATTTCCAAGAAGCTCATATTGCTGAGGAAAAAGTACATTGGAGTGTGGAGAGCAGGACTGACACTGGTGGCCACTATTATGAGCATGTTCCCCAGGAGAGTGGTCAGGTAAATGAACAGAAATAGCAGGAAGAACCAGCCCTGTAGGTTTGAGTGGTTGGAAAATCCCAAAAAGATGAATTCAGTGAAAAATGATTGATTGCTCATTTCCAATGTTGTCATAGCTACAAAACAGAGAAAAAGAGACCATGATGAGAATGGACTGAGAGCACCCCAAACAGGCTTGTTAATCTGCAGAAACATGGCAAATAATATCGAATGAAAAGCAGCCTGGAGACTGATAACCTGTGGGACTGTTCTCAGGAAATCAGACCCAAGGAGCCGCACATATTTGCAGGGGTGATGGTGGGTGGAGTAACCAGAGAATTGCTAGAAGGCAACAGAAAGCCATTGGACCTCATCATGGTGTGAAGTCATTTCTCACTGTCTCAGTAATCTCTGTATCCTGTTGCCCTTTTATGTAAACATAGGATATTTGGAGAAGTTCATTTTCATTGCAAATGTTAAGAAAAAAATTTACAAAGCAGAGTCATCATCTGCAGAAGCAGTCGATTTTGCCTTCAGTGTTTTCCAATGTAGAGTTTTTCTCATTTTATATCAATCTTGATCTCTGTGTTCAGAAAGGCAGAAGTTAACTATTCCTGTACAATACTGAAATTATCATGGCCAGAGCACAACAGAGGAAAGAAGTTGATGAAGTAGGGTTGGACTGGCTATCTTAAGTATACAGAGAAGATCAGTGGAGTAGAAGAAGAATGAGAGGGCGGAGAGGTTTGGGAAGGGAGGGAACGCAGATCATTTTATGTGCACATGGAAGTCTACCACAGGAGACTGCACCTGTATGTATATGTAGAAAGCACCAGTCAGAAATTAACAGATATATGACCCATAGAAAGATCAGTAGAGAAATGAGAATGGGGGCGGGAAGGGGAGGGAGATGGGGGGTGGGGACTGAATGGAGTAAATCAGATTCCATGCACGAAGGATCTTTACCGAATCAACCCAACTTCTATGTACAACTATTATGGTCTAATAGAAAATTTAAGAAGATGACATGATCCTATCAGCAAAGAGTGAGATTTGAATTCTTCTTGACCTATTTGTATACCTTTAATTTCTTTCTTTTGTCCAATGGCTCTGGCAATTTCTAGGATGAAGTTGAATAGAAGTGGTGAAAGAGTGGGCACCCTGTCTGCTTCCAGTTTTTAGAGTGAATGCTTTCAACCTTTCTCCACTTAGAATGATGCTTCCTTAGGTTTAGCATAGATAGCTTTTATAATGCTTTTACAAAGTTCCTTCTGTCAATAGGGTTTCTACTCTTTTGACAGGTAGGGGTGCTATATTTTGTTAAATGGTTTTTCTGCATCTATTGAGATGATCAATAAACTTACATCTCCCTTAAATAAACTTAATCTCTCCCCTTTGGCTAAACATTCAGATCATCTCCAGTCCTATAAATATTTTAATGAACATTTTCCTACATAAACATATGTGACCATTTCGAATTATCTCTTCAGAATGAAATTTAAATCTGACATAAAAAAATTTGTTGTGTAGTTTCTATTTAAAACTAGCTCATGGGAGACATTATATTAAGTGAAATAAGCCAGACACATAAAGAGATATAGCAGTTTTTCACTTCTTTTTGGAAGCTAAAATTTGATCTCAGAGAAGTAGGGAGTAGAGCGGTGGTTATTGGAGCCTGGAAGAGAATCACAAAAATCATTGTGAGTCTGATTTCTCAAAGACGCATGTGAAGGACTGCCTGAAACATGCCCTCTGAGTGTGGTCTTTAAAAAAAAATAAGAGTGGACTTCTAATAGGGTCCTCAGAAAATCTCTCTTCTCTCCTCAGTGTTCAGCAGGAGGTCCATGGGTCTGGCTGCCTAGGAGCTAGCTGTGGTTTGCAAATGGGCAGCACCAGGATGGCTGGAGAATCTCAATAATCACTAGTAGATCGCATTCTAGGTGAGGGCTGGCTGGAAACAGGCCATCCAGAAGGAAATGGCTTGAGCTCTGAAAATGACAGAATCTGTGAATTTAGGAAACCGTTGTGGGTCCAATCCACTCATAACACCTACTCCCTGGGTCAGTCCACGGTTGCCACAGTTACCACAGGCCTGACCAGAACAACCCGGAGGGGGAGATGCACTCTGGCCTCCTGGCTTGGAGATTTGGTCTGGGGCCAGCTGACTCATTGCTGCCGGTCTGAGATGAGGTGGAACACCGAGGTGGAAGGGAACAAGGGGGGAAGCGTCCCTAGCTCATGGCAGCTAGAAGGTTGGGGCTGGGGAGGGGACAGGAGATGACAGTTCGCAGGGGACAAGATGTGATTCCCCAGGGCATGTCCCCGGCCACACTCCACCTGCCCACACTCCTCTCAGTACAGTGGGCCTTTCAGATAATTAACCTACAAAATGGATGGATCCACAGATTAGGGCACAAGTCTCACAGTCTAATCATTTCACCTCTGAACACTGCTACTGTGGCTGACCCTGAGCTTTTGGTGGGGGATACCTTATTTCTAAGCCATAATAGTCTCTACAGTCCATGTGCTTTGGTTAGAATACCTTCATATCGTCTGGGAGAGTAAATGGGTGCCAAAACAAGATTAAAAGGAAATATCTGGTAACTGATGATGTGACATTTGGAGCTTGGGGAAAAGCTCTGAAGAGGAGCCCTGGGTGGAGCACTTTCAAATCCTGGTGATGAGGACAGAAGAGGGCACCTGGTCTGTGGGGTAGCTGAGTGGCAGTGGGATCCCTCAATAAAACATAAAAAAAATGAGAAGGAGCATGACTGAAGAGAGGAAAGGAGGAAATGAGTTTGGGCCTGGAGTCTGGGTACCTGCGGGGTCTCCCCAAAAAGATTCCAGGAGGCAGCGGGACAGGTTCCCAGGAGATAGGCCTGGGAGTCATGGCTTAGAGTGACTGTGGAAGTCACAGGTGCTCACAAAGCCAAAAGAGAGCAGGGTGAGGAGAGAGGGCCTGATGGACTGTGTGGAAAAGAAGGTGTCCAGAAGAAGGCTCACCAGCTATCAGCAATCATTCTGCACCACAGTGTCAAAGCTCAGCTCACTGTACCAGGCCTTCTGCACCCCAGTCTAAAACCTCTGCTCTTTATAACAGTCCTTCTGCACCCCAGTCTACAACGTCTGCTCCCTGCAACAATCATTCTCCATCCCAGTCTCCACGTTCTGCTCTCGGGAACACTCTTTCTGCACCCCAGTCTAGAACATCTGCTCTCTGCAACAGTCCTTCTGCACCTCAGTCTGAAAACTCTGCTCTGCAACAATCAATCTGCACCCCAGTCAACAACCTCTGCTCCCTGCAAGAAAACGTCTGCACCCCATTCTCCAAGTTCTGCTCTCTGAAAAAGTCCTTCTGCACCCCACTCTGGAACATCTGCTCTCTGCAAAAGTCCTTCTGCACCTAAGTCTGAACACTCTGCTCTCTGCAACAATCATTCTGCAACCCAGTCTCCAACCTCTGCTCTCTGTAACAGTCCTTCTGCACCTCAGTCTCCAAACTCTGCTCTCCATAATATCCTTCTGCACACCAGTCTCCAAACTGTGATATCTGTAAAAGGCCTTCTGAACCCCAGTCTCCAACCTCTGCTCCCTGAAAGAATCCTTCTGCACGACAGTCTCTAAGTTCTACTCTCTGAAAGAGTCCTTCTGCACCCCACTCTCGAACATCTGCTCTCTGCAACAGTCCTTCTGCACCTAAGTTTGAAAACTCTGCACTCTGCAACAATCATTCTGCAACCAAGTCTTCAAACTCTGCTCTGTGTAACAGTCCTTCTGCACCTCAGTCTCCAAACTTTGCTCTCTACAATATCTTTCTGCACACCAGTCTATAAATTGTACTATCTGTAACAGTCCTTCTGCACCCCAGTCTCCAACCTCTGCTCTCTATAAAAGGCCTTCTTCACCCCAGTCTCCAACCTCTTCTCTATGAAACGATCATTCTGCACCTCAGTCTCAAACATCTGCTCTCTGCAACAGTCCTTCTGCACCTCAGTCTCCAAACTCTGCTCTCTTTTACAGGCCTTCTGCACCCCAGTCTCCAAACTCTGCTCTCTGTAACAGTCCTTCTGCACCCCTGTATCTAAACTCTGCTCTCTGTAACAAACCTTCTGCACCTCAGTCTCAAAACTCTGCTCTCTGCAACAGTTATTCTGCACACCAGTCTCCAACCTCTGCTCTCTATAACGGTCCTTCCGCACCCCAGTCTCCAAACTCTGCTTTGTGTATCAGTCGTTCTGCAACCCAGAATCCAACCTCTACTCTCTGTAACAGTTTTTCTGCACCTCAGTCTCCAACCTCTGCTCTCTGTAACAGTCTTTCTGCATCCCCAGTCTCAAATCTTTGCTCTCTGCAACATTTCTTCTGCACCCCAGTCTCCAACCTCTGCTCTCTGTAACAGTCCTTCTATACCTCAGTCTCCAAACTCTGCTCTCTGTAACGGTCCTTCCGCACCCCAGTCTCCAAACTCTGCTTTGTGTATCAGTCGTTCTGCAACCCAGAATCCAATCTCTACTCTCTGTAACAGTTCTTCTGCACCTCAGTCTCCAACCTCTGCTCTCTGGAACAGTCTTTCTGCACCCCCAGTCTCAAATCTTTGCTCTCTGCAACATTTCTTCTGCACCCCAGTATCAAACCTCTGCTCTCTGTGCGATCTTTCTGCACCTCAGTCTCCAACCTCTGCTCTCTGAAACGATACTTCTGCACCCCAGTCTTCAAACTCTGCATTCTGTAACAGTCCTTCTGCACCTCAGTCTCTAACCTCTGCTCTCTTTAAAATTTTTTCTGCAATTCAATTTCCAGCCTCTGGTCTCTGTAGCAGTCCTTCTGCACCTCAGTATCCAACCTCTGCTCTCTGTAATGATCCTTCTGCCCCTCAGTCTCCAATGAATGCTCTCTGTAACAGGCCTTCTGCACTGGAGTCTCCAACCTCTGCTCTCTGTAAGTTCTTCTGCACCATAGTCTCCAAGCTCTACTCTCTGTTACAGTCCTGCTGCACCCGAATCAAACCTCTGCACTCTGTAACAATCCTTCTGAACCCCAGTCTCAAAACTCTGCTCTCTTTAACAGTTCTTTTGAACCAGAATATCCAAACTCTGCTCTCTGTAACACTCCTTAAGCAACCCAGTCTCCATCCTCTGCTCTCTGTAAGAATCCTTCTGCACCCCAGTCTCCAACCTCTGCTCTCTGTAAAAGTCCTTCTGCATCTCAGTCTCCAACTTCTGCTCTCTGTAATGATCCTTCCACACGTAAGTCTTCAAACCCTGCTCTCTGTAACAGTCTTTCTGCATCCCAGTCTCCAACATCTGCTCTCTGCAATGATCCTACGCCTCCCCAGGCTCCTACCTCTGCTCTCTGCATTGGTCCTTCTGCACCCCAGTCTCCAAACTCTGCTCTTTGTAACAGTCCTTCTATACCGCAGTCTCCAATCTCTTCTCTCTGTAACGGTCCTTCTGAACCCCAATTGCCATCCTCTTCTTTCTATAATAGTGCTTCTGCACCTCAGACTCCAACTTATGCTCTCTGTAACAGTCCATTTGCACCTCAGTCTGAAACCTCTGCTCTCTCCAACGATCCTTCTTTACCCCAGTATCCGAACTGTGCTATCTGTAACAGTCTTTCTGAAACCCAGTCTCCAACCTCTGCTCTCTGTAAAACGCCTTCTGCACTCCAGTTTCCAAACTCTGCTCTCTGTAACAGACCTTCTGCACTCAAATCTCCAACTTCTTCTCTGTGCAACGATCTTTCTGCACCTCAGTTTCCAACCTCTACTCTCTGCAACAGTTATTCTGCACCCCAGTCTCTAACCTCTGCTCTCTGTAAGATTCTTCTGCACCTCAGTCACCAACCTCTTCTCTCTGTAACAGTCTATATGCACCCCAGTTTCCAACCTCTGCTCTCTGTAACAATCTTAGGCACCTAACTCTCCAACTTCAGCTCTCTGCATCGGTTCTTCTGCACCCCAGTCTTAAACCTCTGCTCTTGTAACATTTCTTCTGCACCTCTGTATCCAAAATGATCTCTGTAAGATCCTTCTGCAACCCAGTCTCGAAGCTGTGCTATCTGTAACAGTCCCTCTGAACCCCAGTCTCCAAACTCTGCTCTCTGCAAAATTTTTTCTGCACCCCAGTCTCTAACCTGTGCTCTCTGTAACAGTCCTTCTGCACCCAAGATTCCAACATCTTCTCTCTGCAATGATCCTTCTTCTACTCAGTCTCCAAACTTTGCTCTCTGTAAAAGTCCTTTTGTTTCACAGTCTCCACCTTCTTCTCTTTGTAACTGTCCATCTGCTCCCCAATTGCCAACTCTGCTTTCTGTAACAGTCCTTCTGCACCCCAGTCTCCAAACTCTTCTCTCTGCCATGATCTTTCTGCACCTCAGTCTCCTAACTCTGCTTTCTGTAAAAGTCCCTCTGCACCTCAGACTCCATTCTTTGCTCTCTGTAATGCTATTTCTGCACCCTAGTATTCAATCTCTGCTCTCTGTACCAATCCGTCTGCACCTCTGTGTCCAACGTCTACTCTCTGTAACAGTCCTTCTGCACCCCAGTCTTCAAACTCTGCTCTCTGTAACAGTCCTTCTCAACCGCAGTCTCCAACCTCTACTCTCTATAACGGCCCTTCTGCACCCTAATTGCCAACCTCTGCTTTCTGAAACAGTTCTTCTAAACCTCAGACTCCAACCTCTGCTCTCTGTAACAGACCTTCTAAGCCTCAGTCTGAAATCTCTGCTGTCTGCAACAATCCTTCTAAACCCCAGTCTCCAATCTGTGCTATCTGTAACAATCCTTATGCACCCCAGTCGCCAACATCTGCTCTTCCTAACAGGTCTTCTGCAACTCAGTCTCCAAAGTCTGCTCTCTGTAACAGGCCTACTGCACCGCAGTCTCCAACCTCTTCTTACTGCAACAGTCCTTCTGCACCCTAGTCTCCAACCTCTGCTCTCTGTAAGATCCTTCTGCACCCCGTTTTCCAAACTTTGCTCCCTGTAACAGTCATTCTGCCCCTCAGTCTCCACACTCATCCCTCTGCAACAGCCCTTCTCTACCCCAGTATCCAAACTCTGTTCTCTGCATCAGTCCTTGTGCACCCCAGGCTACAAACTCTGCTCTCTGTAACAGTCCTTCTGCACGCCAGTCTCAAACCTCTGCACTCAGAAATGATCTTTCTGCACCTCAGTCTCCAACCTCTGCTCTCTTTAATAGTCCTTCTTCACCCCAGTATCCAACATCTGCTCTCTGCAAAAATCTTTCTTCTCTTCAGGCTTCAACCTCTGCTCTCTGGAAGGGTCTTTATACATCCGAGTTTCCAAAATCTGCTCTCTGTAACAGTCCTTCTGCACCTCAGTCTCCAAACTCTGCTCCCCGAAACAGTCCTTCTGCACCCCTGTCTCCAACCTCTGCTCTCAGTAACAGTTTTTCTGCACCCAAATCTCCAAACTCTGCTCTGTGTAACACTCTTTCTGCACACCAGTCTCCACGCTCTACTCTCTGTAAAAGTCCTTCTGCACCTCAGTCTCCAACCTCTGCTCTCTGTAAGATCCTTCTGCAACCCATTCTTCAAATGCTGCTCTCTGTAACAGTCTTCTGCAACCCAGTCCCCAAACTCTGCTCTCTGTAACATGCCTTCTGCACCCCAGTCTACAACCTCTGCTCTATGTAATAGGTATTCTGCACTCCAGTCTCCAAATTCTGCTCTCTGTAACAGGCTTTCTGAACCCCAATCTCCAACATCTTCTCACTGCAACCATCCTTCTGCACCTCAGTCTCCAAACACTGCACTCTGTTTCAGTCGTTATGCACCCCAAGACCCAACATCTGCTCTCTGAAACAGTCCTTCTGCACCTCAGTGTGAAAACTCGGCTCTCTGCAAAAATCCTTCTGCAACCGAGTTTCCAAACTCTGCTGTATGTAACAGTCCTTCTGAACCTCAGTCTAGAAAATGCTCTCTGTAAGATCCTTCTGCAACCCAGTCTCGAAATTGTGCTATGTTTAACAGTCCTTCTGCACCCCAGTCTCCAAACTCTGTTCTCTGTAAAAGGCGTTCGGCACCCAGTCTCAAATCTCTGCTCTCTGTTACAGGCCTTCTGCACCCCAGTCTCCAACCTCTTCTCTCTGCAACGATCATTCTTCACCTCAGTCTTCAAACTCTGCTCTCTGCAACAGTCCTTTTGCACCCCGGTCTCCAAACTCTGCTCTCTGTAACAATCCTTCTGCAACTCAGTCTCCAAATTCTGCTCTCTCCAACGGTTCTTCTGAACCCCAGTCTCCACACTCTGTTCTCTGCAACAGTCCTTCTTCACCCAAGTCTCCAACCTCTGCTCTCTGCAACAGTCCTTCTGCACCCCAGTCTGCAACCTCTGCTCTCTGCTACAGTACTTCTGCACCCCAGTCTCCAATATCTGCTCTCTGTATCAGTCATTTTGCAGCTCAGTCTCCAACATCTGCTCTCTGAAGCAGTCCTTTTACACCCCAGTAACCAAAATCTGCTCTGTGTAACGATCTTTCTGCACCTTAGTTTCCAACCTCTGCTCTCTGAAACGATTCTTCTGCACCCCAGTCTTCAACCTCTGATCTCTGTATCAGTCCTTCTGCACCACAGTCTCCAAACTTTGCTCTCTGCCAAAGTCCTTATGCAGCCAAGTCTTCAGACTCTGCTGTCTGCAACGTTTCTTCTGCACCCCAGTCTTTAACCTGTACTCTCTGTATCAGTCCTTCTGCACCCCAGTCTCCAGCATCTGCTCTCTGACGATCTTTCTTCTATCCAGTCCCCAAACTCTGCTCTCTGTAAAATTTCTTTTGTATCACAGTCTCCAACCTCTTCTCTTTGTAATGGTCCATCTGCTCCCAAATTGCCAACCTCTGTTTTCTGTAACAGTCCTTCTGCACCTCAGTCTCCAATATCTTCTCTCTGCACCGATTTTTCTACACCTCTGTCTCCAACCTCTGCTCTCTGTAAAAGTCCTTCTGCACCTCAGTCTCCAAACTCTGCTCTCTGTAACAGTCCTTCTGCACCCCAGTCTCCAAGCTCTACTTTCTGTATCAGTTATTCTGCACCCCAGTCTAAAACCTCTGCTCTCTGTAACAGTCCTTCTGCACCTCGGTCTCCAACCTCTGCTCTCTGCAACAGTCCTTCTACACCCCAGTCTCCAACCTCTGCTCTCTGCTACAGTCCTTCTGCACCTCAGTCTCCAACCTCTGCTCTCTGCAACATTTCTTCTGCACCCAAGTCTCCAACATGTGCTCTATGAAACTATTCTACTTCACCTCGGTCTCCAAACTCTGCTCTCTGTAGCGATCCTTCTGCACCTCAGTCTCCAAACTCTGCTCTCAGCATTGATCCTTCTGCATCCCAGTTACCAACCTCTGCTCTCTGCAACAGTACTTCTGGACACAAGTCTCCAAGCTCTGCTCTCTGTAACAGTCCTTCTGCACATCAGAATCCAACCTCTGCTTTGTGTAACGATCCTTCAGCACCTCATGTACAAAATCTGCTCTCTGTAACAGGCCTTCTGCACCACAGTCTCCAACCTCTGCTTTCTGTATCAGTTCTTCCAAACCCAAATCTCCAAACTCTGCTCTCTGTAACACTTTTTCAGCACCCCAGTCTTCATCCTCTGCTGTCTGTAAGAATCTTTTGACTCCCCTGTCTCCAACCTGTTCTCTCTGTAAAAGTCCTTCTGCACCTCAGTATCCAACCTCTGCAAACTGTAACGGTCCTTTTGCACCCCAGTCTCCAAACTCTGCTCTCTCTATCAGTCCTTCTGCACCCAAGTCTCCAAACTCTGCTCTCTGCAACATTTCTTCTGCACCCCAGTTTCCAACCTGTACTCTCTGTAACAGTCCTTTTGCACCCCAGTCTCCAACATCTGCTTTCTGCAACGATCCTTCTTCTACCCTGTCTCCAAACTCTGCTCTCTGTAAACGTCCTTTTGTATCGCAGTCTCCAAACTCTTCTTTTTGTAATGGTCCATCTGCTCCCCAATTGCCAACCCCTTCTTTCTGTAACAGTCCTTCTGCACCCAATTTTTCAAACTCTTCTCTCTGCAACAATCGTTTTGAACCTCAGTCTCCAACTTCTGTTCTCTCTAAAAGTCCTTTTGCATCTCAGTCTCCATTATTTGCTTTTTGTAATGCTCCTTCTGCACCCCAGTCTCCAATCTCTGCTCTCTGTAAAAATCCTTCTGCACCTCTGTCTCCAACGTCTGCTCTCTGTAACAGTCCTTCTGCACCCCAGTCTCCAAAATCTGCTCTCTGAAACAGTCCTTCTGCACCTCAGTCTGAAAACTCGGTTCTCTGCAAAAATGCTTCTGCACCCGAGTTTCTAAACTTTCCTCTCTGTAACAGTCCTTCTAAACCTCAGTCTACAAAATGTTCTCTGTAAGATCCTTCTGCAACCCAGTCACGAAATTGTGCTATCTTTAAAAGTCCTTCTGCACCTCAGTCTCCAAACTCTGCTCTCTGCAACGGTTCTGCTGCACCCCAGTCTCCAAACTCTTCTATCTGCTACAGTACTTCTGCACCCCAGTCTCCAACATCTGCTCTCTGTACTAGTCCTTTTGCACCTCAGTCTCCAACCTCTGCTCTCTGCAGCAGTCCTTTTACTCCCCAGTAACCAATATCTGCTCTGTGTAACGATCCTTCTGCACCTTAGTTTCTAACCTCTGATTTCTGCAACGATCCTTCTGGACCCCAGTCTCCAACCTCTGATCTCTGTATCAGTCCTTCTGCAACACAGTCTCCAACCTGTGCTCTCTGTAACGATCCTTCTGCACCTCATCTCCAAATTCTGCTCTCTGTAAAAGTCCTTCTGCACCTCAGTCTCCAACTTCTGCTCTCTTTAACAGTCCTTCTGCACCCCAGTCTCCAACATCTGCTCTCTGCAACGATTTTCTTCTCCCCAGGCTCCAACCTCTGCTCACAGCAACGGTCCTTATACACCCCAGTTTTGAAACTCTGCTCTCTGTAACAGTCCTTTTGAAACTCAGTCTCCAAACTCTGCTCTCTGCAACAGTCCTTCTGCACCCCAGTCTCCAACCTCTGCTCTCAGTAACTGTTCTTCTGCACCCCAATATCCAAACTCTGCTCTCTGAAACACTCCCTCTGCACCCCAGTCTCCAGCTGCTACTCTCTGTAAAAGTCCTTCTGCACCTTCGTCTCCAAACTCTGTTCTCTGTAAGATCCTTCTGCCATGCATTCTCCAAATCTGCTCTCTGTAACAGTCCTTCTTCACCCCAGTCTCCAAACTCTGCTCTCTGTAACAGGCCTTCTACACCCCAGTCTTCAACCTCTGCTCTCGGTAACAGGCCTTCTGCACCCCAGACTCCAACCTGTGCTCTCTGAAACAATCCTTCTGCACCCCAGTCTCCAAACTCTGCTCTCTGTTCTAGTCCTTCTGCACTCCAGGATCCAACATCTGCTCTCTGCAACAGTCCTTCTGCACCTCAGTCTGAAAACTCTGCTCTCTGCAGAAATCCTTCTGCACTACAGTTTCCAACCTTTGCTCTCTGTAATAGTCCTTCTGAACCTCAGTCTCCAAAATGCTCTCTGTAAGATCTTTGTGCAACCCAGTCTCGAAATTGTGCTATCTGTAACATTTCTTCTGCAACCTAGTCTCCAAACTCTGCTCTCTGTAACAGGACTTCTGCACCCCAGTCTCCAACCTCTTCTCCCTGCATAGATCCTTCTTCATCTCAGTCTGCGAAATCTGCTCTCTGCATCAGTCCTTCTGGACCCCAGTCTTCAACCTCTGCTCTCTGTAACAATCCTTCTGCACCTCAGTCTCCAAACTTTTCTCTCTGCAACGGTTTTTCTGCACCCCAGTCTCCACTGTCTTTTCTCTGCAACAGTCCTTCTGCACCCCGGTCTCCAAACTTTGCTCTCTGTAAAAGTTCTTCTGTACTGCAATCTCCAAACTCTGCTCCATGTAACGGTCTTTATGAACCCCAGTCTCCAACCTGTGCTTTGTGTATCAGTTCTTCTGCACCCCAGTCTCCAACCTCTGCTCTCTGTATCAGTCCTTTTGCACCTCAGTCTTCAAGCTCTGTTCTCTGGAGAAATAGTTTTACACCCCAGGAACCAAACTCTGCTGTGTGTAACGATCCTTCTGCACCATTGTTTCCAACCTCTGCTCTCTGCAACAATCCTTCTGCACCCCAGTATCCAACCTCTGCTCTCTGTATCAGTCCTTCTGCACCACAGTCTCCAAACTGTGCTCTCTGCATCAGTCCTTATCCACCCAAGTCTCCAAACTCTGCTCTCTGCAACATTTCTTCTGCACCCGTGTCTCCAACCTGACCTCTCTGTAACTGTCCTTCTGCAACTCAGTCTCCAACCTCTTCTCTCTGTAACATTCCTTCTGCACCCCAGTCTCCAACATCTGCTCTCTGCAACGATCCTTCTTCTACCCAGTCTTCAAACTCTGCTCAATGTAAAAGTCCTTTTTTATCGCAGTCTCCAACCTCTTCTCTTTGTAACGGTCCATCTGCACCCCAATTGCCAAACTCTGCTTTCTATAAAAGTCCTTTTGCACCTAAGACTCCAACGTCTCCTCTCTGTAACAGTCCTTCTAAGCCTCAATCTGAAACCTCTGCTCTCTACATCGGTCCTACTACACCCCAGTCTCCAAACTGTGCTATCTGTAACAATCCTTCTGCACCCGAGTCTCCAACATCTGCTCTCTGTAACAGGTCTTCTGCAACCCAGTCTCCAAAATCTGCTCTCTGTAACAGTCCTTCTGCACCTCAGTCTCCAACCTCATCACTCTGTTACGGACCTTCTACTCCCCAGTCTAAAACCTCTGCTCTCTGCAAGGATCATTCTGCATCCCAGTCTCCAACGTGTGCTCTCTGCAACGACCCTTCTTCCACCCAGTCTTCAACTCTGCTCACT